>NC_054494.1:23288878-23488878 GCF_017639515.1 Carcharodon carcharias | reverse complement strand
GCTGCTTAAAGCCACCTTTCATACTGTTATCCAACCAAAATAAATACTACACTCACCAAAACAAAAGGAAGCCACTATACAGTTGCCAGGTTGCAACAATGAATCCTTCTAGGCTTGGCCACTATCTGTTCCATGCAAAGATTTGTCTCAGTCGAAAGAGTTTAGTTAAGTGAATGCTAAGTATGGAAAAACAAACTTTTCAAAAGCTAAGGCTACTTAGAGGTCAGAAGTAAAGAGGAATAAGGTCCTATTGTGATTATTTAATATCACATAACTCTGAATGGCAGGTATAAAGAGTGGAGCTAAATGTGTAATCAGCTAATGATAGATTACCTACCTTGTCGGGTCTTCATTTTTTAAGAAATGACAAATAGTTTAGGCTCCATTGGAAGTGAGCCAACTTTGACTGGTTCTGAGCAAACCATGTGCAAAGCAAACCTTAAACAAATTTGCATGCTGGCTGCTGTTGGATATGATCTCCTACTGTATTGTCATATAAAGCTATATTTAGTAAGTATGTGAGGAGCACTCCATGCATCGGCATTGTAAATGTCACCAATTGAGACCTCGCTAAGAGATGTCCATGAACCAGTCAAAAAGTGGAAAAACCCTAAAGTGGATTCCTGAACTTTTTTCCAGCCAGCTAGTAGTGATGAAGAATACATGCTGTGAACCACTTTTCTATTCACCGCTTAGTAACCAATTTGCAAAGGCTCTGTTTGCTATTAGATATAGCTGCCTAGAATTCTTAAACTTCCGTGTTTGGGAAGTATAAAGTTGAAGAGTTCGGCAAGTAGAAACACAAGGTTAATTTCTGACTGATGTAGCAGCAGATAAAACAAGGCAACAATTTCTGTCTAAATAAAATATAGAAACAATTTTGAGCAGAAATTTTGGATGCCATGCCAAATCTAAACCAAACAAGACTGATCTACAAACTGAGGGATGAATTTTACTAACTCTTTGAGCTGAAACTTTGAGCTGAAATGCCAATAACATTGCTGATTTCTACATGAGAAACTGCCAACTGCAGTTTTGAGGAGGTTCAATTGGTGGTTACAGTAAAGGTCTGCACTGAGGGTCATAATTCTCAAAGAAATTCTAACCTGCCCAAGGAGAATAGAAAAGAATATCTCCATCACTCTGAGGCTTGATTCCACTCTGTTGTAAAATATTTTAGTGAACATTTCACAGCAAATTATCAAAGCACCAACTGCTGCTAATAAAATGAGTAAAAAAAACTACAAAATTGGCTGTGACCTGCCTGCAAATTGTTTCATAGAAAGAGCTTTTTTTAAAAAAGATTCTATTAAGCAGTTTTTCAGACTACCAAGCCATTCACCTCCCTTCAGAGTGCCATATTTTCCTTTCACTTATTTCCGTCTTCACTCTTCAATGGACCTTGATTTTCTTTCATTTTTTGGTCATGAAGAAACTTTAACCAATCTTTTCACTTCATAGATGCTGATGGATTTGCTAAGATTTCCACCATTTTCTGTTTTTATGCCAACTATTGGTATAATTCATGGATAAGAAGCCTTTTCCTAATAGCCATTGTTGTTCAGCAACCATGTAATCGATCAAGGCACTCCAGCTATAAGTGTAGACTCCATCTGATCTTCCATCTGCCAGACGTTGGATATGATCGCCTACTGTATTGTCATATAAAGCTATATTTAGTAAGTATGTGAGGAGATCTGCCTACAAGAAAAAGTGCTTGAAAATGAAGGGTGCTGCAGCCAGGAAGACGTTAACAGAATGGCTTTTCCTGCTCTGAGAATGTTTTCTGAAGCAACCTGGGGATGAGGAAAAGGAGGAAATACATTTCTGGACATTAAGAAAATAATAATTGTCCATAGATGTGAATCTGTGCCCTGTCTCAGACAAGTGACAAAACATTGTAGCCCCACGACTTAGAACTCCAAACATACATAATGTGACTGTTCCTTCATTTATCCAAGTTGTGGCTCCTATTACTGGGGAATGTGGACCTCAGCTAGGCATGGAGGTCTCCGATCACTACAGTTATTACACAAGACATATTTTGAGTTAAACTTCCTACACGAGACCATTTTTCTTACTCTACCAAACATAATCATGAGCTGACACCCTGTACATTTGAAATCAATGGGATACATGAAGCCTGAAGAAAGACCTAGATTTGGCTGAAGGATCCTCAAATGACCTTTCGCTGAAGTCTACAAAGATGGTTGCTGCCACCACAGAACTCAAAAATAGATTAATGACTTCTGCATGGGGAGGATATGAGATCCCTGAGTTCTGTGCACCAGTCGAAGGGAAGAATAGTCTATTTTGTACAAGGCAGAATTGTGCACTCCAAAATATGACACCCTACACAGGATCCAGGTGAAGCCGACTTGCTACAATGTATTGATCACAGTGCACAAAGTACCCCTTCCCTCGACACCTCCCCCAAGTCCCCATCCTGACTAACCAGTCATCCACATTTGGGTATTCATAGAGGTGCTGAACCTATAAATGTGAAATTATTGAAACACATAAGGTTAATGTTAGGATAGTGAGAAGTGACTTGTATTGGTAGTTTGTGCCTTGAAAAGGAAGTTTGAGAAATGTATAAAGGAAAAATCAAATGGTTGCATTATTAGTGCTGTTGAATAAAGACAGTTTCTCAATTTACTCAAATTCTTTTCATCATTCAAAGTTTCTGTAAATTACCAGATATATCTTGGATGATTTTTTACTCTTTAGGTTTTTGGATCTCGTCCAACTTGTTGATTCGAATTGATCCATGCCAGGCTTGCATGTGAAAAGCCAACAACAGGACAAAAATAAGCATAAGAACACTTAAAACAGAATAAAATCATGTTTATCCTTCATAAGATATATTAAAAGCTGTTGGTGCAGGAAACCTGCTTGACCTTGTCTTCACCAACTTGTTGCAGATAGGTCTGTCCTCTACAATATTGGAAGGAGTGGCAGTGGACAGTGCTTGTAGAGACAAAATCCAATCATACTGAGGACACTCTCCATCATGCTATGTGTCATTACCACCGTACGATATGGAATCAAAATAGGTCTAGCAGCACAAAACTAGGCATTGACCAGGCACTAGAGCCATCAGCCGAAGCAGCATTGTGTTGCGCCACAATCTGTAACCTCATGGCCTGACATACCCCTCACTCTACCACTACCATCAAGCCAGGGGACTAACCCCCATACAATGAGGAGCGTACAAGAGTATGCCAAAGGAGAAACAACAGGCAGACCTAAAAATAAGGTGCCAACCTGGTGAAGCTGCACTGCAGGACTACTTGCATGCCATACAGTGGAAACAGCATGCTATAGACAGAGCAATGTGATCCCATAACCAACAGATCAGATCAAAGCTCTGCAGTCCCCTGCCACATCTGGTCATGAATGTTTGTGGACAATTGAACAACTAACAGGAGGAGGATGCTCCATGACTTAGACAAAGAGACAGAGAGTAAAGTATTGAAGTTTACTGATGATCCAGAGCTAGGTGGGAATGCAAACTGTGAGGAGGACATAAAGAAGCTGTAAAGAGATATAGGCAGGTTAAGTGAGTGAATGACAAGGTGATAGATGGAGTATAATCTGGGGAAGTACGAGGTTATTCACTTCGATAATAAGACTAGGAAAGCAAAATATTCTTTAAAAGGCATTAAACTTCTAATATTGATGTTCAGAGGGAATTGGGTGTACTCATACAAGGAACATGGAAGGTTAGCAATTGACATGTTGGCCTTTATTGCAGGGAGATTGGAGTATAAGGATGAATAAGTTTTGCTACAATGCGCCAGGCTTTGGTGAGACCACACCTAGAATACAGTGTGAAGTTTGGGTTTCCATATTTAAGGATGAATATACATGCATTGGAGGTGGTACAGTGAAGGTTCACTAGATTGGCCCCTGGGATGAGAGGGTTGTCCTATGATTAGAGGCGGAGTAAATTTTGTCTCTTCTTTCTGGATTTTAGAAGAATGAAATGTGATCTCATTGAAACATACAAGATTCTGAAAGGGCTTGACAGGGCAGGCACTATGAGGTTGTTTCTGCAGGCTGGGGAATCTAGAACACGAGGGCACATTCTCAGGATTAGGGGCTGATTATTTAGGACTGAGATGAGGAGGAATTTCTTCACTCAAAAGGTTGTGAATCTTTGGAATTATCCATCCCAAAAGTTTGTAGATACTCCATAGTTGAATATATTGAAGGCTGAGCTGGATAGATTTTTGGTATCTCAGGGAATTAAGGGATATAGGGAGCAGGCAGGAAAGCGAAATTGAGTGCAAGATCAGCCATGATTGTGTTAAATAGTAGAGCAGGTTGGACAGGCCATGTGGCCTACTCCTGCTCCTATTTCTTATGTTCTTATGTACATCCCCATCCTCATAATGGCAGAGCCTGGCACATGAGTGCAAAAGACAAGATGAAGCATTTGCAATCATCTTCAGCCAGATGTGCTGAGTGGATAGTCCATCTCAGCTTCACCTTAAGGTTCCCACTATCATAGCTGCCAGTCTTCTGACAATTCAATTCACTGCACCTGATATCAAGAAATGGCTGAACATGTGTCTGCCCATACAACATCCTGGCTGTAGATAAAAGACTGGTGCCCCAGAACTAGCCAAGTTGTTCCAATATAGTGACCTCTAACTGGCGAAGTGGAAAATTATCCAAGTATGTCCTGTCCACAAAACAGAAGTGGTGCTTTATGAATAAACTGTTCAATGTTTAGTTTGAGTTCTGCTAGGACCACAGCTCCAGACCTCATCTGAGCCTTGGTCCAAACATCAACAAAAGAGCTGAATTCTAGAGGTGAGGGGAGCGTGACTATACTTGCCATAAAGGTAGCATTTGATTGAGTGCAGTATCAAGAAGCTCTAATAAATTTGAAGTCAATGGGAATCAGGGAGAAAACTCTCAACTGGCTGAACCCATTCCTAGTACAATGGAAGATGGTTGTGATTGGCAGAGGTCAATCACCTCAGTCCCTTTAAATCTTTGCAGGAGTTCCACAGGCAGTGTCCTCTGTCCAAACATCTTCAGCTACTTCAGCAGTGACCTTTCCTCCACCATAAGGTCAGAAGTGGGGATGTTTGCTGATGATTGTAGGGTGTTCCATTTACAACTCTTCAGATAATGAAGCAGGCAATGCCCACATGCAGCAAGACCTTGACAACATTCAGGTTTGATTGATGTGTGGCACAAATGATGCTTGCCACTTAAATGCCAGGCAAAGGCCATCTCCATAAAAAGAGAATCTAACCATGCCAGTTCTTAAAAATTCTTTCATGAGATGTGGGCCTCGCTGACTAGCCCATTAGTTTTATTGCCCATCCTGAATTGCCCTTGAGAAGGTGGTGGTGAGCCAGCTTCTTGAACTGCTACAGTCCATCTGATGTAGGTACACCCATGGTGTTGTTAGTGAGAGAGTTCCAGGATTTTGACCTAGTGACAGTGAAGGTACAGAATTTGGTACCACCTACAAGTGGCACTGTAGAAACTTATCAAAGCTTCTGCAACAGCATCCTCCAAACCCATGACCTCTATCACCTAGAAAGAGGCGGGCATCAGGTGCATGGAAATACCACCGCTTCCAAGATGCCCGCTATCCTGACATAGAAGTATATCATCGCTCCTACACAGTCACTGGGTCAAAATCCTGAAAGTCCTTTCATAAAGGTACTGTGGGAGTAATTCACCATATGAACTGCAGTGCTTCAAGAATGTAGCTCACCACCTTCTCAAGGACAATCACAGACTGGCAATAAATACTGATTTTGCCAGCAATGTATTCATTTATGGAATGTGTGCAAAGATTATTTCCTGAAAAACTTGTACTCATAATTCCACAATTATTTGACAAAAGACATTCATCCAGAAGAGCTATGAATGTTAAGACTACCTAAATATTCTTGGGACCAAAGCTGGCCAAGTATAAAATCACATAAAACTGAACCTGCAAATATTACCAACAACATGGCTGTAATCCAATTCCAGCCTTCAGATGACATGAAAAGTACTCTCATGCATTGTTCATGCCAGATGCATCTTCACCTTTGTTCCTTTAAATTACCATCCTTTACCTATCCTAATTCCTTACTAAATATTTCATGGTAGTCTTACACTATGCTGCAGGCATAAATTACACTTCTAATGATTTAAGAATTAATAGTTCAAACAATCACATCGACAGATTAACAGCACTGTGGATGTACCTACACCACATGGACTGCAGCAGTTCAAGGTGGCAGCTTACCTGCAAGTCTCAAGGGCAATTAGGGATGGTGAATAAATGCTGGCCTAGCCAGCGACACTCACATCCCATAAACAAATACATTTTTAAAAAATTACTCTTAATGTTTAAACATTTATCCCCTTAGTTACTTTATAAATGTGTGCATGTGTAACGTAAATTCCAAATTATTTCTAAGAACACATTTTTGTCATGCATTTTGCTAATAACCACTTTATTCATTAACATTTGGATTTTTAAAATATTTTAAAGCATTATACAAGCAAACCAATTAGAGATGTGTGAATGTTAGTTAATGCTGTACTATACTGGGGTCAAGGTCTTCCTGACCCTGACAAATCTATCACTGTTAGATATTTCCCAACTCCTGCTACTGTGCTTTGTGTCCATTGTTTATTTCTGGCTGTCCTAATTATACGCTGGTTAATATTCTCTGATCTTAACACTTATTTGCTGAAGGTTAACAATGACTACATCTAAAGAAGTTTCTTTCACGTTAATTTACTATCAATTATGTTAGCAATAAGCACATTTGCCAGGGACTTTATACTGAACATGCTAGTTCCCTGTCAAGTGAGTATTCAGCTTAGTAGTAATGTTCCCATATGAATTAGAAGGTGCAGGGTTCAAACTTCACTCCTGATAGCCCTGGTGAGTGTGAGCAGAGCTCCAGTTCTGAATTCTAGGCCAACGTCCAGGAGGATATTCATGTATAGGTGGCCCCCTCCCCCATCGTTTGGATTGTGGAAGGCCCATAAAACCCTACTAGTGTATAGGATTAACCATACTATTGGCTGGTATAAAAGCTAGTTATGGCCATGGAAGGAATATTCAAGTCAGGCCTGACAAGACTGTTAATCAGTTTAAACCGGCTTCCTGTACTATTCTCCAAAGAGTGTGATTGCGAAAACAACCTTCAAAGATGTAGTTTGATGCCAGATGAATCATGATTTAGATATATGTTAAATGGAGTTTGAAGATTTTTAAGCCCATAATACTACATAATAAACTGCTCAAAAAGCAGAAAATAGATAATGAAAGTTTCTGAATATAATTCACATGAGTCAAGGAAGCCAGTCATGTTTACAGGGAGTTCCTTTCATTTACCTTTCAGCATCCTTATTTAAAAATAGCATTAGCAAAGGCCAGAGAGCAAGATGGCTGCTTTCACGTTTGACTGAGGCAGTGTGTGCTGGAAGGAAATATTGGGGATGTTAATCAGAGAAAATATAAGTAAACATGTACCCAGATTTCACATGTTTTTCGTTTTTTCCCTTTCGCTACTTTAGAGAGCAGACTACAGTAAATTGTGCCATCGGCACACCACAAGATGCTGAATGGGAGCCTCTGACGAGGTACTCTGGTGGGGCCATTTATTGAATCACTGGTGCCTAACTGAGAAGTTCTTGCACTAACGTAAGAAGATGCCAGCTCCCTGTAGGATTTTCACAGAAGGCCAGGGACAACAAAAGTGTCACTCAAATGTGGAGAAGCAAATAATTTAGAAAGTACTTGTTTCAAATTGTCCTCCTAAGGTATCTATAATTAATTATGCCAAGAGTAATCAATCAGAGTTCCACTTTCACTTCCACTGTTAAGAGTTGAGGAAGCCATCGTGGCTTTCATAATATTTTCCTTGTTGTGGTTTCCTTTTGGAAAGAATTCTGTATTGCTTTGGACTCCTCATCTAATCACCATGAATTACCAGAAAGTCATCTCTCCCAGGGTAACATTGTCACAACATATCATAATCATAAATCTCATTTGGGAGTTCCAGTGTTTTTTTTAAAGTAGAACTTCCTAAGATTTCACTATGCTAATGGTGCTACATATCTACAGGCTGTTATTAAAAGTTTCAGGTCTTTTTCAGTCCCAAAATTCACAGGAAAATCCAAATACAGACTATAATAAAACACAGCCTGCAAATGTTCAAAATATTAACTGCCAATTGCTATTACTTGGAATGTTCATGGAAGGAAAAAGCAAACTGTAGCAAGAAAGGGAAATTGTATTTTATTAAACGTGTAGTTTTATTTTGTTATGGTCTCTGTAGAGACCAGTAATGGTTTTAATCCAAGCTTGAACTTCCAGTTATGTGCTGAAAGAAGGATGCATGACAAGGTTTCACATTTTAAGACTTTTACTGTATCAAATGACTAAACACATAGAACACTATTAACTAAACACTATTTTCTTTTCATAGGCAACTTATACTTTAAATCACCAAAAATAATTTGCCCCTTCCTACTTTTGATGATGACTGAAAACCCTAATTGTGTTATGTTACTTAGTCTTTAAAGCAGATATCCAATTGTCCAGGAACCAATCCAAAGTGGTTTGCAGCTCCTAAGGGTTTATTTCTGTTCTTTTCCTTTCCCAATACTATCTTTTAAAGTGAGAATTTTCCTGGAGCTTCTCCATCTAGTTTCAGCTTGGCAAACTTTCTAGCTTTACTTTAACTCCTCATGAACTCGGTCTTCAAACTGAGCACAAGTTCCCACCTGCATTAACCACGTGCTGAACGGTAGGGTCAGCATTTTCTCTGCTTAAGGTGTAGGCCAGGCTAACTTGATTTATTTTGCTCTCCAGCTCTCAGTTGGTTGCAAACCTCAACAGACCAAAAACCACCACTACCCTCTGTTATATTCTTACTGTATAGGGAAGCCTATAATCTGATCTCAAAATGGCCTCTTCCATCCTCTTCTCTGTGGCAGTTGGGAACACATTAGCCTTGTATCCAAGTAGAAATATTTGTTATCTCTGATCGTAACCGTCTTCCATCTTAGACATAAAAGGATAGGTTCCAGCAAAACTGCTTACAACCGGATATCGATTACACTTTTCTGAGCTTTAGGACATTTAGTGTTTCCTCACTGTGGACTTAGAAACAGTTTTTATTGTCCCCAAGTGTAAATTCATGGCACCACCCCCCCCACACTTTTCAATAGAACAATTTGACCCCCTTTGATCTTTAACAATTAAACTACCCAGGCAGACTCCGGCACTTGTCACATAACCCCTTCCGTTTACCCGAACATTAAAGATACAGTTCTAAACTATAAAGCTCTTATAGACCAAAAGATATAATCCTAAAACATAATAATCTTTTAAACCTCATAACTGCAACAATATAATTATGTCTTATTTTCTTTTATCTTCTTAAGATAACTTATTTGGTTGATTTGAAGTTAGTTCCAATTAAAAACAGTCATTTAAAAAACTCTGTTCTTTCAAACACCACAGGATCAAGAACGCAAAGTGGTTTATCAACTACAGGCTTTAAGGGCCTTGCAAACACTCTCTCTACAAACTTTATTACACAGCTGTGTGCAAAAACACTGATTAGAAACCGTACATTTTATTTGCTGTTCCTGCATATTTTATATGATTTTCGATATCAGCAAACATTTGTAAACAATGAATAAAAATAAGCTAAAAGCTGCGGTCTGTGCTGAATTTTAAAGAACTATTAATAATGATTCACAAAATTGATTATGCAATAAACACATATCATTAGCTCAGAGTTTTTATCTGCTGCTGACACAGCTATAGATAAAAGTTTCAATAGCCTGTAAAGCTGTCAAATAATGTATTTTTAAAAACATCTTCACGTGTACCTATAAAATCAGCAAAGTACTCTTCTATTGAGGAAATCTCAGCACAAATAATGAAATAGGCTGAACTAAAATTCATTCAAGCCCAATGGTATAGTTGGGAGTTCAAATACAGCACTCACTCAATCATGTGAAGTGGGACATTAATTCAGGGGAAATAGGAAAGATGTTGTCATTTTGCATACACTACTTGCCTTTTTGACATTGGGCCTCCCAAGTCTTTCTCAGATTAAAGGTGATATTACTTCATGGAGGTTACAATATTGAGGACAACCTGTTTTCTAGGGTGGATAAATCTAGTTCATACTTAAGTAAACAAACTTTCAGTTAATCAATCAAGTTGTATTACTGTTAGAAATTGAGAAGTCTGTAGTTACATCCAGATTGCATATTTACAATTCTGAAACTGAGCGCAAAGAATGGGGTAAAAATAATGGGTATTTTTCTCCAAATATGTTCCAGTAAATTTTAGAGCTCAGCAAATTGGATATATCAATGCAGAAAATAGAATGGGTTTTTCACTTTTGCATGTCTGCTTAAGCTCTTAGATCATGTATAGCATAAATAGTTACACATAAAACAAAGCTTTCTAACTTAACCCACCAACTTGTTTTTGTTTACTCCTTCTGAGAGCTGACAAATTTAATGCCAATTTGTTAACAGTGGGCAATTTTGATTGTGAGCTCATACTCACAAGAAATTGGGCTGAGATCGCTCAAACTCAATCTATTGAAATCCAAATAATCAAAAAAGAGAGCTGAATTTTATCCTATCAGTATAAGCCATATTTCAACTGAGTCAAAGGTTGAGGATGAGATTTTCCAAATATTAATGGCCTTTATAAAGAGCTCTGAAGAGGTATGAATCAATGGAAACAGGATACCAGGCTGCTCATTTTCAAATTTGGAAATAAAGAAAACACAGGGTACGATGGTGTCATCTGTCATTCTTCAAATAGGATTATCCTTATATGAGAAACCTAGCAGCCGACATAGATTCATTAGGAAAAGATCCTACCTGAGCATTCCTTAATTTTTTTCTGACAAAGTGACATCCCAAGCTTATGAGAAGCCCTACAAACATAGGATGCTGTACTTCCAAAAAGCAATTTTATAAGTTCTTAAAAACTCCATCGTTAAATTCACATAACCGCTAGAAATTCAAGGTTGGAAAGTTAAAAAAAAAATGTGGACACAAGTATAACAAGTTATATTAAGATGAGATGTCTCAGGAAATGATATTGAACAACTGATTTTTTAATATACTTCAGCGACTTAGATCCCAAAACTCAATACCTATTGTCAAATTTGCTGCTGATACCAAATTAGGAGGGGGCAGTTCATTGAGGGGTAGTTCAGGAAATGCTAAATAATTTGGATATAACATTTAAATGGATGAAACCATGGTAAATGAAGTTTATCACAAACAAGCATAGAATACTTAATAAATTCAAGGATAAAGTTGAATGAGATCTATGGATAACAGTAGACTTGATACTCAATATGTTTTGCAGAAATCAGCAAAGCAAATAAAATGCTGAAACAGCATAGGAGAAGACAGTACTGAAGCTCAAATTATGTAACACTCTTATTAGATCACATCTGGAGTAATGTATCCAGTTATGGTCACTGAGCCACAAGGGAGACAATCAGGAGCTAGAGGCAATTCAGTAGAAAGGCTGATCCATGCCACCGGTGAGCGACACAAGGAAACAGTAGAAACCTTGGCTTTCAACCTCAAAAGAAGGTAATTGAGAGGTAATCTTATAGAGTTACATAATCAGAATGGCAGAACTGAAGTCATTATCAGTATGAAAAAGGTCGATCTGGAAAACTACTTTAAACTTAACTGCAATCCCAGAAGGAAAGAACAGTTCGGACCAGTACTCTTATTTCCCAGTTATTACTGGTGTTCCAACAAGTCGAGTTCAGGCCAGTATTCTTATTCCCAGTTTTTACTGTTTTTCCCTTCTGGGATAGTAGAAAAGTGGTTCAAAGATTCAACATACTAAAAGGCAGATATAGCCATAAGATCAGGAAATTCTTCACCTAAAGCTAATCAATTTACTAAATGAGCATTCAGGTAGAATAATGGCGATGAAAATCTCTTGTACTGCAAGTGGCTGTAGCCCCATTCACAACTACTCTTCCTTAGGCATGCTTCAATGCTGACCAAAGGAGGAGGATCTCATGGAGTATATAACAGGGCCACTCTTCTCAATATAACCCTATTCAAAGGCATCATCACTTCATCAGTTGAAGTATTGAAGTATTCCATCATTTAGTCAGAAACTCAGCTTCTTGCTTCTATATTTATTATGACAGCCACCTAGTTTTACTAGTCACTTTTCTTAATCAAATAACCTTAGCAAAGGAAGGGGGTGCATGTCAAATCATGTGTATATTGCTTATGCATGGCTTCATTTCCCATCCTGCAGCACATTTTGAGCAACTGACCTAACGTGAGCCAGCACCCTGCCTATATTTTTAAAAATTCATTCACAGGATGTGGGCAGCATTTATTGACCATCCCCCATTGCCCTTGAGAAGGTGGTGGTGAGCTGGCTTCTTGAGCCACTGCAGTCCATGTGGCATGGGTACACTCACAGCACTGTTAGGGAGGGAGTTCCAGGATTTTGACCGTGACAGAGAAGGAATGGCAATATATTTCCAAGTCAGGATAGTGAGTTGCTTGGAGGGGAACTTCCAGGTGGTGGTGTTCCCATGTATCTGCTGCCCTTATCCTTCTAGATGGTAATGGTTGTGGGTTTGAAAGGTGCTGTTTAAGGTGAATTCCTGCAGTGCATCTTTTAGATGGTAGACACTGTTTTCACTGTGTGTTGCTGATGGAGGGAGTGAATGTTTGTGGTGAGGTGCTAATCAAGCAGGCTGCTTTGTCTTGGGTGGTGTTGACATTCTTGAGTGTTGTTGGAGCTGCACTCATGCAGGCAAGTGGTGAGTAATGCATCACACTCCTGACTTGTGCCTTGTAGATGGTGGACAGGCTTTGGGGAATCAGGAGGTGAGTTAGTCACCACAGGATTCTTTGCCTCTTCCCTGCTCTTGTAGCCACAGTATTTATATGGCTCGTTCAGTTCAGTTTCTGGTTGATGGTAACCCCCAGGATGTTGATAGTGGGGTATTCAAGTAATGGTAATTCCACTGAATGTCAAGGAGTGATGGCTAGGTTCTCTCTTGTTGTAGATGTCATTGCCAGGCATTTGTGTGGCGTGAAGGCATTGCAGAGTACAGGGGAGATTCATAAGAATGATTCTGTGATGATGAACTGTAGCCAAGAGGATAGATTGGAGAGGTTGGGATTGTTTACTTGGAGAAAAGATGGCTAAGAGGAGACTTGATAGAGGTATTCAAGATTCTGAGGGGTATGAACAGGGTAAATAGTGAGAAACTGCTCCCACTCAATAGAACATCCAGAACTAGAGGGCACTAATTCAAAATAATTGGCAAAAGCAGTAAATGTAATGTAAGGAAAAGTTTTTTTTTATCCAAAGGGTGGTTGGATTTTGGATCAAATTTCCTGAAAGGGTGGTAGAGGCAGGTTCGATTGAGGCATTCAAAAGGACATTGGATTGCTACCTGAAAAGAGAAGGCTGTGCAAGGTTACGGCGATAAGGCAGGGGACTAGGTGGAATGCTCTTTCAGAGACCAGTGTAGACTCCTTCTGCACTGTAAAGATACTGAGAGTTGAATGTTACTTGACACTTGTCAGCCCAAGCCTGGTTATTGTCCAGGTCTTACTGCATTTGGACATGAACTGCTTCAGTATTTGAGGAGTCGTGAATGGTGCTGAACATTGCGCAATCATTAGTGAACATCCCCAGCGAGCACCCCCACTTCTGATTTTATGATGGAAGGAAGGTCATTGATGAAGCAGCCGAAGATGGTTGGGCCTAGGCACTACCCTGGGGAACTCCCGCAGTGATGTCCTGGAACTGAGATGATTGACATCCAACAACCACAACCATCTTCCTTTGTGCTAAGTAGGACTCCAAGCAGCAAAGAGTTTCCCCCCACCCCCGATTCCCATTGACTCCAATTTTGCTAGGTCTCCTTGATGCCACACTCAGTCAACTGTTGCCTTGATGTCAAGGGTAGTCATTCTTATCTCACCTCTGTAGTTCAGCTCATTTGTACATGTTTGAACATGGCTGTAATGAGGTCAGAAGCTGAGCGGCCCTGGCAGAACCCAAACTAAGCGTTCATGAGCAGGCTATTGCTAAGCAAGTACCACTTGTTAGCATTGTTGATGACCCCTTCCATCACTTTACTGCTGATGGAGAGTAGACAGATGGGGCAGTAAATGGCTGGGTTGGCTTGGTCCTGCTTTTTTGTGTACAGAACAGACCTGGACAATTTTCCACATTGCCAGGTAGATGCCAGTCTTGTAGCTGTACCGAAACAACTTGACCAGGGGTGCAGCAAATTCTGGAGCAAAAGTCTTCAGTATTATTGCTGGAACGTAGTGAGCCAGAAGTACAGCAGCTGTTGGAATACCCTATAAGGAACCTAATGAGCAAACCTGATTCACTTCTTTGATATTGAAAGACTAGAATTAAGGACATTGTGGCACTGTTGAAAAAGGCATAAAGCTTCTAGGATTACTTCCCCATCCAGGAGTTCCTTGGCCCTTTTTGTAACAGTGTAAAACGTTACCTATTACAAACTTGCTTTCAAATTTCACAGAATTGTGATTCCGGGAACAGTCAAAACACTCATATCCTGCCCATTGATCACAGGTGCAACAGCCATAACAATTTCAGAGAGGAAACATTGGTGACATCATTAGCTTATTAAAAACAGGGAAGAAGCTATTATTATATCTTAACTGAGCAATAGGGCTCACTGGTCTGGTACTAGTCCAACTTGATCTAATTTTTTATTTTATTTACAATGATATCAGATCCACTTCCTGACAATTTTATACTATATACGATGGAACCATTGGCCATTTGTGACACATACCCACTGAGACCTGCTGTGCACAGAGTTAAATTTATTGGCATGTTAGTTCAGGACCATACCATACTGAAACTTACACTGATGTATTTTCAAGAAAAAGAGAGAGATACTTGGCTCCTTTAATCAGAACACCTCAGCACACAGCGTTGGTATTTTATCAGAGTCAAACCTATTTTATACCATAGAGCATGAAAAAAAGGGCACCAGAGACAAAATCCAGGAAACTCGTGTACAAATTAAAAAGATGTATTTATCTAAAAAAAAATTCTTTATTCAATTTCCAATCATAAACAAGGTTGGTTTGTCCTGAGTAATTGTCATTACCTTATAAATAATTTCTTGCAATATTTTTACATAATCATATCTTAGTCCATACAGCATACAAATGTGCTAAAAATTTGAAAAAGACCCAGATTTTGTAGTGGTAAGGATGAAAAACCATTAGCATTCACCCTCATTACTCCACTGAAACTTCAGGAGTTTGCACAAGTGCAAAATAATGTGAAAGTCCAAAGTTTATTTTATGCATATTGCCCATCCTTAATTGCACTTGAGGAGTGGTGAACTGTCTTCTTGAACCTTTGCAGTCCATGTGATGTAGGTATATCCACGATGAAGTCTGGAAGGGAATTCCAAGATTTTGACCTACCGATAGTGAAGGACAGGCGATACAGTTCTAAATCAGGATGATGTGTGACTAAGAAGGGAAGATGCAGGTGTTGCTTGTGTTCCTATGCAACCACAACTCTCATCCTTCGAGGTGGTAGAGATCACAAGTTTGGAAGTTTTCTGTCAGTGATTCAGTGCTCCTTCAGAGTGTGTGCTGTTGAGGTCCCCTCAGAGAGCAATCTTTAAGCAATCAGTTAACTGACGAAAACTTTTACTCGATTAGTAAAAAAACCCTGGAAAAATTTGAACAAGGTGCAACTGGGTTTTTTTAAACAATGTATGAGCTCTATAATTACTCCTAAGTACTGTCAAATGATCCAAAAAAGTTAAATTTATATTTTTGGAATGACAATTTTCTCCATTGTACTAAAAAAATTCCACAGCTTTTACAGCTTTATTTTAAGCTTCTATTTTAATCCAAGCCATAAATCATTTATTTCACTATCTGAAATTTTAAAAGTGAAGGAATTCAGTGCTTTTAACGTCCTGTTTTATTGTCTATGAGAATACTTCAATGTGATTGGCTGCTTAACCTGCTTTCTGACATCACTGCTGTCGGCTGCCTGGAAGTTCCCTTGATTTGGCACCAGCTTTAGGAAACGGATGACTGCGCCACAAAGATTGCTAGGTTGTTGCGGACAGCTTTCTTCAAGGTAATCGATGGGCGGTATTGCTTCACTGCTGACTGAAAAATCTTGGCCAATATATTTTGAACATAAAGTTTAGGCAAATCAGTGTTTATATAAATATGTATAAAGCTAGCCATATTAGTAGGGTACGATTTGGGGATTTATTTATTGCAATAGATTAGCAACCACCCCACTCACCTCTGGACCTTAGATCAAATCCAACACAGAACAATAAAATGAAAGCCTCTATCTGCTGGCTCTAATCACAAAATGGGCAATTTCAATTTGGTTCTTAATAGGTACAGCTGCACAGCTCACAACTGAACACAAAGTTAGCAATTCTCCTGATCTAGGGTGGATTGGTGTAGGAAACAGAAATATACAGGCACAAATGACCCCCAAAGAAGAAATTACCAACAGAGTTTCACTTTTTGTAGCTTCTAGTTTAACACGAATCAGAATCAATGTAAATTAAACATAAATTAACAGGCAAATGATACTTTAAATTAAAAAAGGTAAATTTCACTTTAAATAGTCAAGAGAATAAAGATAAACCTTAAAGGACCACAAACACCTGCATTACTCCCTGCAGAAATGTGGCACAGCTCCACAAAATGCTGTTCTCTGTTCATGCAGGGTAGGTCAGGAGCCCCATGAAACAACAGCTTTCACTTTCAAGTTTCACGGGGTATATTTATCATCAGCAAGGCACACTCCTACGAGCCCTCTCTCCCTCAGGTCATGATAGTCCTGATGGTGTTTTCCAGAGCTCCTTTTCAATTGACCAGCCCTGTTCACAGTTTGGCCGATTCTGAAAATATACCCAGCTTTTTAGCATCTCGGAGCTATTCACAGAGCTTTCCGGGTTTTAGACCATTTTTTTTTAAAAGCCAGCTCGCATATGGCCTCCAAGAGTTCCTGTCTCCTTTTCTGCCAAACAGAAAAACTGACCTCTTGCTGAGAATGATTTGCTTCCTCTCCTCACTAGAATTCAGTGTGTTCCTTTTCTGTCTGTCTGCTTTCTCTTTGTGTCTGTATCTGGACCTTCAACCTCCAGCTCCTCTGCTTTGTGTCCACAGCTCTTCTTTGAGTCTGGCCACATGGTGCCTGTATCTTAACTTCCTTTCTGTTGCTCCTGGTCACATGGACCAGTATTTATTGCCCAATAAAGGTACAGTTGATCCCTTTGTGATTGATGCAAACTCTTAAAAACCCTTTTCAAACATTCTAAAATACAATTACAGATCCCACAATTTTAAATAAATTGCAAATTTTCCATACAGTACTGCTTCCGGGTCAAAGGTTGTCACAGCAGTTATTGCTTTTCAGAGGCTGTGCAGAGTCAGACAAGCTGCAACTGGCCCATGCTATATCTCCTCTGGGAGTACTTAATTGTGACACTGGATGCCAAAAGTAAATGTGTACTGTTTCTCAGCATAGCGATCCCTTGGCAAGAGTGTCATCAAAACATTTTATATCCAGACTGATGCAACTTCTTCATACTACGGGGATGGGATACATTGTGAATCCTCTTGAATAATGAATAATAAGACTAATTTTGTTACAGTGTAGAATATTTTGTCTTATTTTTGATGGCTGTTTTAAAATCTGCATCCTACAAAACATTTTGACAAAATCAACATTAAAATAGCTGAATGTTCCAACATATATACAAGACAATGGCTTGTCCTGTTATAGTTAGTTAATCTTAACCATGAAATGCTGTATATATGTGATACAATACATTTGGAAGCCCTAGTTCACATAATGGGTAATATCCTTTGGCTTATATCCCATAAAATCACAAGATAGTTTCAGATAAGGAAGAGCATTTGGCATAACCAAGTTTGCTTAAAGAACTTTCAGTCTTCACAATTACAGCTGTCACTTCTAAAACATTTCCAAGGTCTTTGCCTTCACTATGTTCATTTCATGCATTGATAATTGCTTTTGTAAACAACTTTGAGATATGTCCTGAATTTCTTTTTCACAGGTTTGAATCTGCATTCCCCTGTTTATCCAGTTTGAAGTAGTGTTCTGGATTCACCTTTCCTCTACCAAATTAATATGCTGTATATCTCTCTATAAGATTCTGTCTATATAGCTTTGTTTCAATGTATAAAGTGCAAGAATTTCCAGTATTTCCTTATAACTTCAAATGGTACATGCATTTGTGTGTGTGAGAGAGAAAGAGAGGCTACATTCATAACTTGCTTTTGATATAAGGAAGCTAGAGCTGGAAATTGTATTCTGCGCCTGTGGTGAAAGGAGCTATATAAATGCACGTTCTTTATTTTACTTAAGTAGCTGCAGTTTTGTTAAGTGAGAAGGTTGCTGAGAACACCACAAGATTTTTTTTCCATATCCCCTTTAAAATGTTCACTTAATAATAGTGAAACATGAAAAATAAGTCAAATGAAAAAAAAAGATGGCATGGAATTACTTTTCACAAAGAATTAAGGGCATGGAACAGAAACTTCCTACGCAATCAACTTTCTTGCAAATAAATGAAATGGTGTTGGTGGTGGGAATGGGGTGAAGAAGTGCAGTGCAGAAATATTAATCTAGTATATAATTAAAGACCTGTAGGCTGGAAGTGCAACCCAAGCAAGACCCTTTTAACTGAAGCATTTATAAGCAGCATGATCTATTTTTAATGTATGTTTTTACGAAAAGTAGACTGATGCAGTGCTGTACCGCATGTGGGGATAGGCTCTCAATGGGTCACCTCTGTGTAAGAAATATAAATGGAGACATTCCAGTTCCCAAAACCCTCAGTGGCCTCCATGTATCTTATGTCAGTGGAATTAATCAGATGAACACAATCACAAAGTGATCAGAAATAAGTGAATTTTTAATTCAGCCACAATTAAGATTTAGGTATAATTATCTGTAAACAAAATAGTCAAGGCAATGTCTATTCTTATTTCAATATAGTAATGACACCCATACAAACTTTCATGACAATTGTCTCTTCTTCCAAAGCACTACTGGAACTTTCAGAAGAAAGGAGGCAAAATTACAGAGATCATGAATGTGAATGGCAGCAATCACATTACCAAACAGCAAAGCAGTTCGATGACATCAAATGGGCTTTTCATAATGTGTCTAGATTTCCTTTTACCAAGCCGGTTACAGGACAATGGTAGTACAAAATTATAATATTAATATGTCACTATGGTCTTTTTTATTGGCTATTATTAGAAGTATTGAGGGCTCCTGAATAGTTACTTTCTTTTAAGTTGCTCTTATCTCTGAGTCATGTTTTGGAAGCCCCTGGAACAGGGATTCAATTTTTAAAGTGAAGTACAATTGCTAAGTATTATTGTTTGATAACTTATCACACTAGCCTATTTTAAAAACTGAGCTCTTCAATGAAAAGCTTGGCAAAGTGTTACACCTGGACTGTTAGTGGAAAGCATGGTTGGTAGCGAGGAGCATGCCTGGACCCACTGAATGCAGAATGGAAATGGGCAGGATGTTGATGCTCATATTTCAACGTGAGCTTAAATTTCATTTTTAAGATATTTGTAATTATATAAATAGTTGCTTGTTGGTACAGAACTTGAGTATTGCTGAAACCTGCTATCAATGTTTTTTGTCTTGCATTCATCAGGACAGATGCAAGATTGCCAAATGTCAAAAAGTTCAGCAATTTATACAGCATGAGAAATGGGTGCTGATTGGTTGGCAAGTCAGCTCAGATTGGTCAAGGCATTGCCATGGCGATGCACCAGGGGACTATTGTCCCCCACACTTTTGTTTAATTCAAAAAATGGTACAATGTCTATATATGTTCCTTTTTCCTACAGTGGGCAGGTCCCTGTGTATGAATATATGTAGCTTTGAACAAATCTAAGTGAGCCACGTTGCGAATCCAACTGATAATTTTAAGTTGGTGGCTTGTGTAATTGTTACCACACTCGGGATGTTCAGCAAGTGTTATCCAACCATGAAATCACATCTAACATTTGGTCAATATACGCGTTGAGTCCCCTACAGTTCCACGTGGTGAGACTGGCCTTATTGGCAATCTTGTAAATAGGGCCGGGCCATTTGCCCACTATGCAGCTAGGTGCTGAAGTAGGACACAAAGCTATCCTGCAGGATAATGGCTACCCCAATCAGATCACTGCTCATGGTGTTTTGTGCAATCTCATGATTAGTATAAAGGCCACCACTTTCAGACCTCAAAGCGCTCTACATACCTCAAATTACCATGGAAGGGTAAAGTATCTCAAAAATTTGAGCAACAGGTGAAACTAGCCGTTTAATGCTACTACTATGCAGTCGCAACATGAGTAGTAGTTTCACTAACAGGATGCTGCTGTCATGCCAAAAAGACATCTGCCTATCACACAAGTTATATGGTTTATGAATTTCAGCACCAGTGCATTGCCAGGTACATCAGCTATTCATCCCAATGACTGGCAGATCATATGATTAAAAAAAAATCTCTCCAGTTGTTCACAATAGGCAGAGCACTAGAGTACTGACTGTACTCAACCAGTCCATGCTTGCAAAACTCAGAACATAATATCTAATGTTAGATGTGATTCTGTGATTTGACAGCACTTGTTGAACAATCTTGAATGTGCTAAGAATCACACTATAATCAATTTAAGATTATCAGTCAGGCTTGCAATGTGGCTCACTTACACTTGCCAGAAGCTACATATATTCATAAGCAGGGGCCTGCCCCGTATGGGCAAAAGGAACATGTCCAGGCGTTGCACCTTTTTTGACTTAAACCAAAGTACTGGGGACAATAGTTTCCTGGTGCATTCCCCATGGCAATGCCGCAATCAGAGTTGATTTGCCAACCAATTAGCACCCTTTTCTCATGCAGTATAACTTGCTGCTCCCTTTGAAATTTGGTATTTTTGCATCGGTCCTGATGAGTGCAAGGTGAAAAGCTTTGACAGCACATCTCTTTTTTCAGCAATATGTGTAATTCCAATTAATACTCAATTTTAAAATTTGAACCAGCCTACAGATTATTGTAGTTTTAAAGTTATGAGGAAGGTCAGAAAACTTCCCATTGCAATGTCTCAGTCCTTACACCTAAATGCATCACTAAAATTAAAATTATACAACAAATTGATTCTAATCACGGTATAAATAATAGTGTAAAGTAGCCATTGGTTTCAGAAGGATCTATCAAAGAGGTAAATGAAAATCCAACAGAACCGCTAAAATCAATTACATTTGAAACACAATTTATGGTATTCTATTGCAAATAGCTGAACTTCTATGCAGCACGCTCAAATAAAAAATGTTTAAGTCATGCACAACCCTTTAATATAAATTGTGACCCACTCAAGATCATTTGATACTCTAGTTACTTAAGCTTTTATTAAACAAACAACTCATTGGAAAGAAACCAATGTGAATAAGAGGGGGGAGTTGTAAATTGAAGTACATTATGGGAGCCAAGCTAGTACTGAGAGATGAGGGAACAGCAAAATGTGAACAGATAGAAAGTAGAGCTCATAAGCAAGAAAATTAACAGGAAAGCAAAAAAGAGAAATGGCAAGATCGAAAGAGACAAAGGACATGCAATAAAATGACAATGAAACCCATGAGTCTGGACTCCATACTTTAAAAAAATGATATAGAAGCACTGGAAAAAGTGGAAGAAGAATTTAAATGGTGTCACAGTGATGTGTCGTGTGCAATGCGGAATATTAATCATTAGCTTCATCAGTTGGTGTAATACCCAATATTGCTTTTAAAAAGGAAAGAAACAACTAGAATTGCAGAAACATTGTATAATGGCTGCAGAAGCCACCTAACCCACAAATTGGTCAAGTTCCTAGAAGCCTCTGAATGTAGATTACTAGGGGTCATGTCTAAGCAGTTTGCTTGATGGACTTCATACCTTCCATTGTCTGCACTCCCTGCAAAACATAAGGACAATAGGCCGCCAGATTTTCTGACTCTAGAAATTGCAAGGAACAAAGAAGACTCATGAAACTCATTGTGCAAGGACCCCTATCTTTTTTGATGGCACATTAATAGCTTTGACAATGGGAGATCAAAGTTCCTTTGTTAATATGGATTGTTGTCCATTGTGTGCCAATAGCCTTCTATCACGATTGGAGCCCCACTTGTGAAAAACTATGATTATAAACTTGTTTATTTGTTGCATCAAAAAAGGGGTCCGTAGAATGCTTCAGTAACGCCAAGACAACAGTCGCAGAACATATCATCTCTCTCTCCCTGCTATTCTAAGGTTCGGGACCCAGTTGCTGTTACATTTTCGAATACGTCACAGAGATAAAGAATTTTAACTGAAAGGAATTTCAAGTGTCACAGCATCCACTTTATAAAAAGATGGATTACAGTTGAAAAGAGACTCTCCAGAGAGAAAAAAACAGCTTACATTGGCCAAAACATGCTGGAATTTCAAGACCAAGACCATTAAAGGAACATTGGAATGTTTATTTCTTTTCTTCTTATGGACTTTAACTCCCATCAATTCCACAGCGTCTACCCTGGAACTTGTTCTGTTTTTGTGTGTGTGTGTGTGCGCGCGCACGCAAGTCGTGGGATTCAGGGCTTTTTAATAAGTCTTATACTTTTACCTGAGTGAGTTTTAACAATAAAATTAACTCCTCACTTGTTAGCTCAAGAGATCTTTTAGTTTCACATATAGCCAAATACATATAGAATTGAAAAATCACATTTTTAAAAAAATTCAAACTCACCTCTGGAATGAAAAAGAGAGGAATTTATTCACCCATCTGGACTTAGTTGTAACAAAGGATAACACCAGGACCAAAAGGGTTTAGATATCAGGAAAGACTGAAAAGGCTGGAGCTTGTTTCTCTTAAAAGTCACGTGGGGGTGGTGACCTGATACAGGTCTTGAAAATTATGAAAGAGTTGGATAGATTAGAAATAGATCTGATGTTTTTAGGGAGTTCAGTACAATGGGCCGTAAATTCAATATAGTCACTAATAAATCCAATGAGGAATCCAGGAGAAACTGCTTGACTCAGGCAGTGGAAAGAATTTGGAACTTTCTACCACAAACAGTAGTTGAGGCAAAATCATAGATGCATTTAAAGGTGTATTAGCTATTGTATGAGAGAGGAAGGATAGAAGGATACGTTGATAGGATGAGATAAAGATAGATAGAAGGGGGCATAAACCTGTTGTGCTGAATCACTATTTCTGTATTGTAAAATTCTATATAGAATGTACATGAAATGGAGGATTTGAGAGGAAATAGATCAGATTTTATAATCTGAACTTTTTCAAAATTTGCTAAAGGCATCTAGTGGTATTTCTGTGACTTGAAAAGAGAATCATTATATGAATACAGTGCTGACACAGTTCAACATAAAGGATCATGTTTTTTCAGCTTCCTTGCAGCATACTTCCCAAAAACTTTAAGTGTTACTTTGATTTGTTGCATCCACACCATATCCTCCTCAGCATCCATTTTGAGCACTGTTCACATAAGAAATATAGAAGGATGCCAAAAAGGCACGTCTTGCTTCTTGTGTTTGCTAGTTTTGCAAAGGATTGCTATTCATACCAATTCCTCAGATTGGATGGGAGTATGAATCAAGAAGCTAATAATGATGTTGAAACAGTTGTGGGGAAACATCTATTTAACTGATGGATTAATTAATTTTGTTTCAAATTAAAGATCAAGATTTTAAATCGCAATGTTTCTGGGAATAAATGATTTTTTTTCCCTGAGAGAATACTATACTGAAGTAGATGCTGATAAAAATTATAATAAAGCAGCAATTTCTTTTAATAGAGATGATCTTAAATGCATTGTTCCACAATGGGTTTGACATTACATATTTTGCTCATATTAGCACTACCTCCATTGAAGGTGGAAAAATCTTGGCCCCCATCCAAGATATCTTGCATACTGACAAATGGACACTTTTGGAGTCCTCTTACCTCCATTCTCAGAATGAATAATTTGATTCGACAACAACCTTGATGTATATCTTCAATGGCTGAAGGGGTTTTTATATGATTTTTGACAATTTAACAAGTCTTTCTGACAAATTAAATGGTTGTGTTGACAACTTAACTGCACTGCCAATCAATATTTCAAATTACTTCCACTGCCATTTGGAAAAATACTACTTGGGGTCAATAGTGGTAAGTACTAGTAAAGGAAAGAAAATAGAGAACAAACAATCACACAATAATGTTTCAAACTGCTAAGGAGAAACATCTCAGCTGTGAGATTTTGTGCTTTCTGCACTGTTGTTAATTGAAATATTTCAGTCCTTATAATTAGAAACTTTCAAGTATTGTAATTTGAACCATTAGTAAAGGGACACATGGAAATGATTCACGAACACAGTTCTTTTTGGATCATGTGCATCTTGCGCCAGCATATTAGTATCGTAGAAAAAGGATGCATATACATTGTTTGATTCAGTCTAATATCAAAGGCTGAGCACTGAAGGAAAACCAATCACTTTTCCAGACAGAAGGAAAAGGAGGAAGTGATTCCAGCCTTCCAGCAATTGGTTATAACCAGCATTCAGAGGCCTAGTAACATGAACAATGTCCATTCTTTTGGCCATAAAATGCCATGCAACATTGAAAATATAAATTCAAAAATCGTAATAGGATGCTGCAGACATATCATTACCTATAATCAGGGAAGTTCAACCAATCACAATTTTACAACATGTTAAAAAAAAAGTTTAATCACCAATAGCATCAAAAATATAAATAAGTGGTAAGCATCTGCTTCAGTGAAACAAAAATGATTTTTTTCCCTCCTCTAGTTTTATTCCTATATTTTACCTTCTATCTTCTGTGCTGAGGTCAGTAACTTATTAGCAAAAGATACTTGAGACCACCCATAATAACTATGGGAATTTAAAAAAAAAACGTTGGTCCATTTCCTGAGAAGACAACCCTTGAATCTCTGTGTCTCTTTTATATATTATGAACACATTAGTTATACAAATGTTAACAAACTACAGATTTTGGTAAAAGTCTGAAGCTCTCTAGGTTACAAAATTACAGTGCGGTTTCTGTTCTACTTTAATCCAGACTCGATTGCATCACAGACCCGGATTCCAAATGTTAGCCATCAGCGATTATCTTCTTGTCAAACATCAGGGTAAAGAACTTCATGATAGTCTGCAAGGCTCGATGATAAACTGGACATTAGTATCATCTGATAGAAATAAAATTGGCAAACCAGCCAGCATCCCTGACAGAGAAATACATGCTGCCTGCAAAGATCTGGTCCCATCATTCTGAACAGAGAATGTTCTTGCTTCAAAATAAATCCAATACCCCACATCATACAAGAAAAGCACTGGGACAAAATATGGAGTATTAATCGAATTTGCAGTAGCCTGTTTAATCTTCTGCCAACAGTCTCTTTAGTTCTGTCCTAGTCTATCTTCTTTCCTGACAGACAGAAAAGGAAGGAACAACACAGTTGCCAAATCTAAATCAAAGGCAGTGTGAAAACAATGTATCGCTGCCTTTTAAATTACAGTTCTTTTAACTGTAATGGAATTGATCTTTGTTTCCAAAGATGATACATCTTCAAACAGAATGCCAATAAGTTGTCCCTAAATTTTACAAACATATATTTGTTTAGTAGTAACTCAATCACCTTTAAAACTTTTAGCAGAATACAATGTTCCATTCAAGAACAATGATGGTCAAATTAGGCTGTTGCTTAATACACAGGTTTCTTATAGGTGAAGAAACAAAAGTTGAGTAAATTTATTACAATCAATTGAGTTTCTGGCAAAGTTTAACATGAGAGTGGCTGGAAAAATATTCAGGATTTGCTTTTTTTTATTATTTTAGCAGGAATTTTAAAAACGCAAAGAGTCTGGAATATTTTAATATCAAATGATGCTCATATTCTCTGGAAGCATTTTGCCTCCTTCAAAATATGATTGAAAGAACACACATTTATTTGTTTCCGACATTATCTATATAAATGAAGAATTAATTGCTATGAAAAACTGAGACCTGTAGTCACATTATTGGTAGTTTAAAGCTTAGAAAAATAATTTGGTACAAAGCTTCACCTGCAAAAGGACAGTGATACATAGCACGGAAAGAATGCCATTAAAATAACTTGCAAACTGTAAAGCTAATCTCAGTGTATACACTAAGTCTGAAAGTAATGTTTAAAAATCACTATAACTTGTGGAATGTGAAATTTCAATGTAACAATATCTTAGGAAATTTTATTGTTAAAACAGAGGTCAAAACAATGGTTATTGGAAACATAGACACGTTTTACACTGATGCACAAGGAGTTGCTTTTATTAGGTGTGACGAAGCCCCTTTTACTTAGCATTTAGGGTTGCCAACCCTCGAAGATTGTGCTGGAGTCAACAGGAATTCAAGATTAATCACCTGGATACTGCTGCAAATAACTGGGGAGGGCAACCCTAGTGCTATTAAAAAAGTATTTTTATTTTCTTCGAACTTCCCTTTATTAGTTAGAAAAGACCAGGAAAAAGGTTGTTTGACTGACTGTTAAGAATCATCCAATTGGGTAGCAAAGAGCCTGTTCACTTTCCACTCGGCATGAAAAAGTGAGCAATGATGGACATGTCAGGCAACCAATGGCAAGAGTGTGGGGCCGAAGTGGTTGAAGGTCATGCGCTGAAATCTGCAGGAATATGTCCAAATGTTAGCAACTGTATCTAATACCCAAGGGACATTGAGCACTCAAATTGGATTGAAACATGCACTTTGTTCTCTCTTTACAGATGCTGCCTGACCAAAGTATTTCTGGCATTTTCTAGGTTTATTTCAGATTTTCAGCATCCACAGTATTTTGCTTTTGAATAAATCTTAACCAACTGTGAAATTTCTCACCCTGCTGAGTTCAAAACTACAAATGAGGCAAAACAAGAATGATATATGGTGCCACCAGATCACATGTTGCCACAGGGATTGGCTGACAATGTTAAATTCTGTTAGGGGAATATTTTCTCCCCATCAGGGTGGCTGAGTGGGAGCTCACACTCGTGGATGTGGTTTCATGATAAATGCGAAGTCCGCCTTGGCTCTTCGCCTGCCCGCCAACGTTAAGGTTGGATGGGCAGTCCAGACAACAGCTTAATTAGATTATTAATGGCCTTAAAAGGCCTTTGACAGTTTGGCGGGTGCACAGCCGACTCCAGTGCGCACCTACTGGACTGAAGATCTGAATGACGCACACCCAACGTCACCGCGCGTCATTTTATGCGACAGCAAGCAGGCTCTGCATCCGCAGGCCAACCAGAATATTCAGGCCTTAGTGTTCAGGTACTGAAGGCTTGGGTGCATCTGCTCAACAGTTAAATGTGGCCCTTCACCAGTGGATCTGGCTGCATCACTTTAAGGAATTTTCTGCCAACACCTCTGTGGCCAAATGCTCCAACCACTCCAGAATTATCCTCAACATATAAAAAATCCCAGCTTCCTATTACTGACACCAAATTACCCATTCTTCTCTCCTTTTATCCTTATTTATAATGCCAAATATGAAATGCATTCATTTTTTTGCCTCAAAGGACAAAGGTTATTCATTCAACTACCTTAGCCTCCTCCCTCTCTCTGAACTCCTCCCCTACCATCTCCCAACTCCACATCACTCCCTAACTTCAAGTGCAAATTATCCACATGATCCACCTCCTGTGCAGTTAAATCCTACTTCAAACAATGCATCTCCTTACCACATAATAGTCTCTATCCCTCAATAGTTCTCTATCTTCGGGCTCCATCTTTCATGACATAAACCTCCAAAGACAAACTCACTCCTTCAAGCAATGACTTATTTCCAATTTCCTGTTCCTGGACCTTGACTATGTTACTGCCAACCAACTTTGATCTCATCACATTCTGTTTGAATCTTTTCAGTATAGTTTCCATCTTGTCCACAGCATCATCTTGCCCTGGCTGAAACAACATCCTTTGTGATTACAACTAATGTATGATATACCCCATTTTCCCCCTTAACCTATAGGAATGTTTGACAGTCGGTCATCCCATCATCCTCCATTGTTTATCTTCTGTGGTCCAGTTGAATGGCACTATCTTTCACCTGATTTTACTCCTAGTATTACAAACTCAGCTTACCGCCTTTAATGGCTTCTCCTCCCAACAACAGTGATCTTGTGTGTGCCCTAAGGTTTAATCCATTTTTTGTCATCTGTAATGATGGATCTGTTCCCATTTGTATGCAGTCAGTTCTACCCCTCCATCAGCACTATAACTATACAACCACCAAATTGTGGCTGAGCAAGAACTTTCTACAACCTATCAGCAAAAACCAATGCCATTCTATTTGGATACCACCAAAAGCTCTGCACCCTAATCTAATACCACCTTCCTCCTGGATTGCACACTCAGATCCCTGTTTGATCCTCAGGAGAGGTTAGAATCCAGTCAGAGCAAATCCAATCCATTTCTACCACTGCAATTTCACCTGGACTTTCTCAAACCACATAGCCATTGATATATATATAATTTTGGCACCTCCCCAATCAACTAATCCAAAGCTCACCTTGCAAACTCCTGGATTCCTACTTACATAAACTCCAACTTGTTCAAAACTCTGTCACCTGCATATTGTCCCTCCAAAAGCCTTCATATCACATCATCCCTCCCTCTGATGGTTTTCATTCCTTACAAAGCATTGAGCTCAACATCATTGTCCTTGTCTATAAGTTCTTCATAGCCTCACTCTTCCCTACCTTTGCAACCTCCTGTACACCAAGACATGTCCCCTCTTGTCCTTACTCTGGCTTTCTTGACATTCCTATCCCCACCAATTTACTTAAATGCATCTCTCCTTTCTTCAAAAGCTTTCCTCTTAGATCTTGCCTGCAATTCCTGTTCCTAACTCTTCTCCCATTACTACTCGATATCTAGCTTCATGTCTGTAAGCCATTTATGGGCATTTTATTATGTAAAAAGCATGATGAAAACTAAAGTTTTGTTACACTTCAACATTAGTAGACCCTTGTAAATACTATGGAAATCCTTTGCTACCATGAGATGGTTCAAAGTACACATTTTGACATTATCATTAAATACGCAGCATGTGAAATATTTTTCCCCACAGTATTTAAATAGTCCCAATTTTAAAATAATCAAGTCCAATTTGAAAGAAATCCACATTTTCTCTGAAATTATTCCTATGGTCTTAGTCATTGGCTTTGCATTGGTTCCAATACAGCTGACCAGTTCATATCTCCAAAAATAAATGTATTAGTAGCTGCAGTCCTGTATTCTTTTATTTTGTAATGTTTCCTTTGTAGCATCTTCTTATCTGTTAGTATTAAAGGTGAATTTACTTATCAAAAATGAAAAATATATAAGTGACTAAATTCATTGCATGCTCCCTCAATATTTCCTCTTTCTTAAACAAAAACCGAATTACCTGGAAAAACTCAGCAGGTCTGGCAGCATCGGCGGAGAAGAAAAGAGTTGACGTTTCGAGTCCTCATGACCCTTCGACAGAACTAGGCGAATCCCAGGAAGGGGTGAAATATAAGCTGGTTTAAGGTGGTAGGGGGGTGGGGCTGGGTGGGGGGAGAGAAGTGGAGGGGGGTGGTGTGGTTGTAGGCAAAAGCAGTGATAGAAGCAGATCATCAAAAGATGTCACAGACAGCAAAACAAAAGAACACATAGGTGAAGTTGGCTCCATCCATTCTCTCAGTTCCTTCGCCTCCGTCGCATCCGTTCCGATGATGCTACTTTCAAAAACAGTTCCTCTGACATGTCCTCCTTCTTCCTTAACCGAGGTTTTCCACCCATGGTCGTTAACAGGGCCCTCAACCGTGTCCGGCCCATCTCCCGCGCATCCGCCCTCACGCCTTCTCCTCCCTCCCAGAAACATGATAGGGTCCCCCTTGTCCTCACTTATCACCCCATCAGCCTCCGCATTCAAAGGATCACCCTCCGCCATTTCCGCCAACTCCAGCATGATGCCACTACCAAACACATCTTCCCTTCACCCCCACTGTCGGCATTCCGTAGGGATCGTTCCCTCCGGGACACCCTGGTCCACTCCTCCATCACCCCCTACTCCCCAACCCCCACCTATGGCACCACACCATGCCCACGCAAAAGATGTAACACCTGCCCCTTCACTTCCACTCTCCTCACCATCCAAGGGCCCAAACACTCCTTTCAAGTGAAGCAACATTTCACTTGCATTTCTCCCAACTTAGTCTACTGCATTTGTTGCTCCCAATGCGGTCTCCTCTACATTGGAGAAACCAAACGTAAACTGGGCGACCGCTTTGCAGAACACCTGCGGTCTGTCCGCAAGAATGACCCAAACCTCCCTGTCGCTTGGCATTTCAACACTCCACCCTGCTCTCTTGCCTACATGTCTGTCCTTGGCTTGCTGCATTGTTCCAGTGAAGCCCAACGCAAACTGGAGGAACAACACCTCATCTTCCGACTAGGCACTTTACAGCCTTCCGGACTGAATATTGAATTCAACAACTTTAGGTCTTGACCTCCCCCCTCCATCCCCACCCCCTTTCTGTTTCTTCCCCCTTCCTTTTGTTTTTTTTCCAATAAATTATATAGATTTTTCTTTTTCCCACCTATTTCCATTATTTTAAAATATTTTTAAATTTTTTATGCTCCCCCCACCCCCACTAGAGCTATACCTTGAGTGCCCTACCATCCATTCTTAATTAGCACATTCATTTAGATAATATCACCAACTTCGACACCTATGTGTTCTTTTGTTTTGCTGTCTGTGACATCTTTTGATGATCTGCTTCTATCACTGCTTTTGCCTACAACCACACCACCCCCCCTCCACTTCTCTCCCCCCACCCAGCCCCACCCCCCACCACCTTAAACCAGCTTATATTTCACCCCTTCCTGGGATTCGCCTAGTTCTGTCGAAGGGTCATGAGGACGCGAAACGTCAACTCTTTTCTTCTCCGCCGATGCTGCCAGACCTGCTGAGTTTTTCCAGGTAATTCGGTTTTTGTTTTGGATTTCCAGCATCTGCAGTTTTTTATTTTTTGTTTTTATTCCCTCTTTCTTCCCATTTACTAAGACTAATAAGTGTCTAAAGTACAAGGTTCAGGCTTCCGTGTTGCTTCCATTTGATCCCTGCCCTTGATAGCAGGTTCAAATCAAATGTTGTGTGAGAGACAATTATGACACAAAATCTTTGCTTTTACACTCAGTTTTCAAATAAAAAATTGGGAAGATCACCAATTCTAGGGAGTGGGAATTAGGCATTCTCCCATGGTTGAGTTTCCAGACTCTCATTCTGCACATCACAGGGACATCTGTTTCTATCTGTGTAACATTTCCTGCCTTCACCCATGTAAGTCCTTGCGGCAATAATTCCATGAGGCTTCAGACATTTCAGGACCTTTACAAAAAGTGTTTCCGTAGCCATTGGCCTATTACACACAAAGTGGAATGCAACATGATTTTGTCCACTTTGTGAAAACATTCCTCATATTACAGTGGTGATCTGGGTTTGTTTCAACTAACATATTTTTCACCATTTATACAATTGGAAATACAGTAGAATATTTTGGTCAATTGTACCTTACTACACCTTGTATGGTGCTACTTTAGAAAAATATGGTCAACTTGTTTTCATTCAGAAGGTCAGGAATTTGAGAGTAAAGAGCTCAGTGGATAACATACTTTGATTTCACCTTGGAACTTGATGTGATTCAAGTTTTTTCTTTTTAGAAAACTGTTGCATAGTTAGGTCAGCTTTAACACAGTCCACATATAGCAGAAAACTTCCCTTCATTCATTATGTGATGAAAAAGGCTATAACACTCAGAGTAAATCAGAATATCTGGTACAAAGAACTACTTTTTTAATGTTGGGGTTAAGGCATATTATTGGATCAGAGTATACTGAGCATTATTATGCAGCTGACTTTGGAATATCTGGCTTGGGAGTGCTTGATGCTAACACTCAGTGACCAAAATTGAAATGTTTAGATCCCCAGCACTTTGATGACCACAAAAATTATTTTATATATGAATTTCAAATTAAATCTCATACTAATGTTTGGTTCCACAAGCCTTGCTCAAATTGCCCATCTTCCAAGTGTAAAGCTAGACAGATGTTTGCACACCGCTTCATTACAGTGTGGTATACAGCTAAACAACATTGTGTGCTCACCAAGCATCCAGTCATCAAGCAAGTTTTGTCATTTACAACCTAATCTGGGAATTCCAATACTAGTTGTACAGCACCCACCCAACTCGGGATCAGTGAAACCTAAGATCATTATCATCTGTATGATGGAGAAGCACACCACATGTTTATTTACCCCATGAAATGTCAGTAATAACCCTATGAATGTTCTTTATTATAATTTAATCTCTATCTTTCCACCACATATTATTATAGCTTTGATTTCCGTAAACCACAAATTTGTTTCTCAAAAAAGTCCTAATTATAATTTTTACAATGCGCATTTTTAAAATCATTGATTAGACACAAGCCCTAAGTAATAAAATAAAAATTAGAAACCCAATAATAGCACAAATAAAACAAAACTAAATGTCATATTTTGCCACCTTCTATCAATCTACTTCGAGTTAGTTTCACATGATTTTAACACCAAAATGAATTCAATAGTCCCTGTGGTCATTAGAAAAATTCATATAAATACAATGTTGTAAAATAAAGAAACATTTTAGAATTATATTTTTAAAGACCAGGCACCTAATCTTTCTATTTATTTTTGATGCAAAGTAACACTGTGTTTAATGTATGGTTAACCTGGCATATATTTTAATTATCAATATTACTTAAAAATTAAAATGGCAGAATTCTGTGCAGAGTTCTATTTTCACATTGGTAATTTGCGACACTGATCCTACACCAACTCAGCAACATACTGCTTTTCTTGCCTCTGGTGCAGAAGTGGATCAATATTTGTAAGGATTGCTCTTGTTCCAACAATGTAAGATTTACAATACTTGCTAGGATGCACACTTTGTCTTCACGTAACTCATCAGAGAAACCCAATTACTAACCACAGACAAACAGCATTAACATGAACTCCCATGCTTCTTTATTTCCCTTCATCCAGTCTCATTTCAGGGTCTTCAGGCAGTGCCACTATAACAGATACTACACTTAAAACTGTGCTTCAAGGAATAAATTTTCAGTCTTTCATTACTCGTACCTTGATTTACTTCATATCATCTTGGAGCTATAGACAAAGATAACACACTGTAAATTACAACCTTCCCATCTCACAGTTTCAAATGTAGGGGGAAGACAAGGGGATATTGGACAGACTCTGCAACACTAAACACAAACAATGCAAGAGCCATTATAATCTGTCAATGCACAAAAACCTCTCAAGTAAGCCGTGCCAATCCCCCTTGCATTTCCTACAATTTCTTCCATCCCACATCCTATTCCACTGGCTGATAACTAAGAACATTAGTTTTATGCGACTTGTCAAGCTCAAATGAAAAGAGAGCTAACTTTAATGACACTGCAATTAATCGCCCCAATAGACAGACAGCTAAAAGACAAGATATTGACTTCATTAAGGATAATGTATTATGTCATTAAGTTGGTAGGGTCACCTTGTGTATCATACAAGCCTGCTAATATATTGGCATTTTCTTCAAATAAGATAAATTCAGATATGAGTGATAAAGCTGATTAGAAAATGCTTCATCTGAAGAGGCTGTGCTCCCTTAATGCCTGACTGCAGCCCCAGGTGTAAGTGGAGTAGTGAGGAGCCATTACAGATCACAGTTTATCTGAAATAGAAGAGATTGATCTACCTAGCTATTTCAGTCCTTGTTTTTTGCAATCTGTAAGATCAGCGAAAGCATCTTAATTGGAGATTTTATGCTTCATCTTCTTTGCCAAAGCAGAAGAATGTGCAATTTAATCATTTCCCCCTTTTTAAATCAGTTTCTTTCCAGATTAGTTGCAGACTCAATTTGCTGATAAAAAAGTATCATTATTGCAATTAAAGATCATTTCTGCCCCATTCCAAATATGAAGGTGGGGGGAGGCGAGAGGTGGGGGGAGGGTGGTGGGAGTGGTGGTGGTGAGTTAAGATGATTTTTCTTTAATGGTCAGTTTGTCCTTAGCATTCTGATCAAGATTTTATTTATACCTTGGACTAGGAAACAAACCGAAAATACCATAACCTTCAACCCTTTTCTCCAAATCATCTATTTTAACCTGTCCCCGTCTTTTCCAATAGTTCCATTAGAGTGTCTAAAACAGCAGTTCAGGGACCTCGCTTTGTGACCTTGGCATTTCTTTTCAGGCTCCAAGTATTGGCATTTTTTTCCGGCCGCATCTCTTCTCATTTGTCATGATTATTGTTGAATTTTTCAACTGTCATTCTCGAACATAAATCAATGGTTGTCTGCTTCCTTTTGTCATATCTCTGCTGAAAACAGCCCTTCCTTTTTAAATGAGGCCTCCTCTCCTTCCATCCATTAAAAAGCCCTGTCTTTTCAAGCAGTCAATCCTTTGTTAGGCCAGTCCATTTATCATTCTCCCAATCAGTACCTGACATACTTATTCAGCCAGGTCTTCAACAGCACAATCATTGTTCATCTCTTATTTTATTTATGCATACTGTTTTTGCCATCCGTCTTTGGCCAGCAATAAATTTCATGTGTCCTTGTACATGGAGGACTTTCAGTTGATTAAAAGAGACTGCAAGTTCAGAAGCTAATGGTTCAGGAGAAACTTAACTATGGTCAACGTCTGTACTGTGAAGATGTGATATGCAAACATACCAGTGTAACTTGTACAGCAACTCCACTGCAGCTAAAACACATTAATTAAGCTACATATTTTATTTCAGCCTATCAAATAAGGTGTATTTTGTTAACTTTCAATATGGTGTAATCTCTGCTATCTAAGAAATTCAAAAATCAAATCTCTTTCAAAAAACCAGAAAAATAGGGCTGGGCATGCAATTAAATCGCTCTACTACTGGCACTGCACTTTTTTTTTACAAAAAAGGAGGATTTTAAGTTTGAATCCCACCTACTGAGTTCAAAACTCACTTACCCTTATATAATTCTGGTAGTTCAAGCTACTGAATGACAAACAATTGGATATATTTAACAGTTGTGGATCATTTTGAAGGCCTGGCCATCCAATCCTACTGGCTAAAAGAGGAATAAGGTGATAGAAGGCAACTCTAGGCAAAACGAGAACTTGAGAAGCAAGACAGAACTAGAGAGATTTAAAAACATAACAAGGTTACCAATTTTAACTTTTTTTGTTTGCCTTGAAGGATTTATCAAACTAATGACTGAGGTGTAGATTGCAAATGAAATCATGTATGTGGCAAACTCTTTCATGATGAGTACAAATTTTTAAATTACATTTTGGTCAGTTTTTTTTGGTACGGTTAAGTGAATTTTGTTTTTTCTGTTACAATTTCTTTTAAACCTTTAGGATTGGTCCTCTTATTTTTGTGTCATTAAAACAATGTCACTCAGGATGACAGGAAGGCACATATACATGTGGAATTACAAGAGAAAACATGATCCTTCAAACTTACATCAAGAATCATGCTGTGAGATATGCTGCTTCATCCTACTGTATCATACTTCTACACTGCAAAGTCAGAATACTTCTACTTTTATTAGCATGAAGTCCAAAAAGCAGAAATCAAAGTGTGCCAAAATACTTAAAATATGTTTCAAGAGATGGCAACACAGCTTTTGCTGAAAAGCCAAAATACTGCACTGCAGTATATGAGACCACATCAACCACTGGAAGAGGTTTGCAAAACTATTGTTCCATGGAGGTTAAGCGTCCTGCAAGCCATCCAATTTAGCCACTACTTCTAGTTTTATTCTATTGGCGTGGGTTCAGGAACTTCACCCAATTGGATGTAATGCTAACATCCAACACTGCGCTAGTGGAGAACACTCAAACTGGTATTCACAAAAAGATCTATTTGACTCATGCTGTGGAACAAATAACTATTTATGAATGGACTGCTAAGCTAAATGGCAGATTCCACAAAACGGACAGATCAAAACAACAATGTTTGTTAAGATTATTTACAGCACTTTAAAGCTATTTTCTGGTAAAATCATGAGCTCTTCTTGACAGAAGCTGTGTAAAGGTATAAATCTGCAGTAATATGATCCTTCATACATTGCATCAATTACCATTTTCAACATGGCTGCTCCTAGATGGTTTCTCTATTAGACACCAATAATCATCTAATGCATCTGCGAAATAACTTTCTGCATGTAAAAGTGCGAAGTTTTATCTTGTGTGACTTAATAATAACAATAATTTGGGATATAGATGAAAAAGACATTTAAAGAGCTTCTGAGTGCATCATTTTGGGGTGATGTTTAAATAAATTCGAAGTACTACTTACATACTTTGGAGGGGAAGGAGAGAGAAGACAGAGAAGCTATAAGTATTTTGTGACATGCACAAATGAGTTTCAATTTATTTAATATCATTGTGCCATATTTGCAAACACATCAAGATATGCTACCCAAATACTTTATCAGGATGGTAGAACCACTTTAGCATTCTGCACATGAAATTTCAATCACTACAAATTTTGACTTCATCATACTTCCTTACCAAATCCACAGCTACTGGTGAGGAAGTCTAGGTCACAATTGACCACTGGGTCAAGCAGTGCAATACCACATTTAGATCTGGTTACGGATGACTAACCCATCAGTGATTGCAACCTTGAATATCCTCTAAACTGAAGCAAATTTTTGACATGCACCACCAAAATAGTCCATTGAAATATTTTTTCAACCACTCTTCTCCTACAGTGAGACTTTCTAATGTGATTTGCAGAGTACTCTATTCACTACAGACAATTATACAATTGGTGTGCAACAGTACATATTGCAGAATAAGCAAAATTAACATTGCATAAACTTAAGAAAACATTTTTACGTGTTTATGTAAACACATTATGCACATCAAGTATGCAAAGAGTAATATAGCATGTTAGCAATTGCCGATTATCAGAATTTTAATTAAAAGAGATTAAAAGACATTTATGCAATTGGTTTTGGTAACTCTAGGATATGACCCACAGTATGCGGAGGTGGCCAAGAAATAATGGATTTTTAAACCTGTATGAATATTAACCTACACATTGTTGCTTGGTAGCACAGAAATTGAGTGAAAAAAGAGACATGTCTAAGCTTTTCGACTTGCATTCATCAGGACACTTACAAGAACACCAATATATGGGGGGAAAACAACAATTTATACTTTATGTGAAGAGAATGCTGATTGATTAGCAAGTGGCATTGCCATGGAGAATGCACCACTGATGGTGACAGATAGTTAATTGCCAAACATTGTTTGACATTTAAACCACACTGCTTGACCCTGATTGATCAAGGCATTGCCCTGAGGAATGAGTCAGCGAATGGCTGTCACTTATTTTATTTAGCTGAAACAGGCGCAATATATTTGTACGTTCTTTCCGTCGGCAAAGAACAGGGCCCTGTGTATTAATATATGTAGCTTCCAGTACACACAAATGCAAGCCCGACTGACAATCTTAAATTGGTTGTCAGCATAATTCTTAGCACAAAGGATTATTTAGCATATGTTGTCCATTCACGGAATCACATCTAATATTGGACACTGTGTCTTGAGCTTTGCAAGCATGGGCTGGTTGGGTACTGTCTGTGGCTGGGACATGCTGTTGGATACGATCCACCAGTCTTCGGGATGTACAGCCTACATATCTAGCATCACATTGGCACTGAAATTCGTATACCACATTACGCATGTATGTGATAGGCAGAATGTCTTTTTGGCTTGATGGCAGCATCCTGTTAGTGGCGAATACCACTCGTGTTGCTACTGCACAGGAGCAGTGTGAAACAGCTAGCTTCACTTGTTGCTTAAATTTTTGAGATAACTTGCCCTTCCAGGGTAACCTGAGGTACATTGGGCACTTTTCAGGGCTGAAAGTGATGGCCTTAGACCTGTTCACAAGTTTGCATCTATACAGTGCAAAATGATCTGATCAGGGTAGCTATTATCCTACAGGATGCCTTTGATGCACCCAAATTCAGCAACAAGCTTGCATGGTGAGCAAATGGCTTGGGCCCTATTTACAAGGTTGCCTATAAGATCAATCCTATATCATTTTGAACTGTAAGACCCTCAACATGTATATTGTGTTAGGTATGGCTCCAACCAGTGGAGCATTTCCCCCCAATTCCCATGACTTCAGTTTTGCGAGGGCTCCTTGATGCCACACTCAGTCAAATGCTGCCTTAATGCCAAGGGCACTCACTCTCATCTCTGGAGTTCAGCTCTTTCGTCCATGTTTGGACCAAAGCTCTAAAGAGGTCAAGAGGTGAATGGCCCTGGTGGAATCCAAACTGAGCATCAGTGAACAGGTTATTGCTGTCTAAGTGCCGCTAGATGGTGCTGCTGGCGACATCTTCCATCATTTTGCTCATGATCTAGAGTAGATTGATTGGGCAGTAATTGGCTGGGTTAGATTTGTCCTGCTTTTTGTGGACAGGACATACCTGGACAATTTTCCACATTGCCGGGTAGATGCCAGTGTTGTGGCTGTACTGGAACAGCTTGTCTAGAGCCGCAGCTAGTTTTGGAACACAGCTCTTCAATACTATTGTCAGAATGCTGTCAGGGCCCTTTGTAGTATCCAGTGCCTTCAACCAATTCGTGCTATCACATTGAGTGAATCGAATTGGCTGAAGACTGCCATCTGTGAGGTTGGGGACCTCAGGAGGAGACACCTTTGGCTGAAGATGAATGCAAATGCTCCAGTCTTGTCTTTTGCACTGATGTGCTGGGCTTCGCCATCATTGAGAATAGGGATATTTGTGGAGCCTCCTCCTCCAGTTAGTTGTTTAATTGACCACCAGCAATAACGACTGGATCTGGCAGGATTGCAGAACTGAGATCTGATCCATTAGTTATGGGATTGCTTAGCTCTATTGCATGCTGCTTCTGCTGTTTGGAATTCAAGTAGTTCTGTGTTGCAGCTTGACCACGTTGACATCTCATTTTTAGGTATGCCTGCTACTGCTCCTGGCATGCCCTCCTGCACTCTTCATTGAACCAGTGTTGATCCCCCGATTTGATGGTAATGGTAGAATGGGGGATATGCTGTGCTATGAGGTTATATAGATTGTGGTTGAATACACTTCTTCTGCTGCTGATGGCCCACAGCACCTCATACATGCCCAATTTTTAGTTGCTAGATCTGTTTGAAATCGATCCCATTTAGCACAGTAGTGGTGCCAAACAACATGATGCAGGTACCCACAATGTGAAGATGAGACTTAGTCTCCACAAGGATTATGCAGTATATCTCCTATCAATACCATCATGGACAGATGCATCTGCAACAGGTGAATTGGTGAGGGCAAGGTCAAGTAGGTTTTTCCTTCTTTGGTTCCCTTGCTTACATACTACAGACCCAGTCTAGCACCTATGTCCTTCAAGGCTTGGCCAGCTTGGTCAGTAGTGGGGCTGCCGAGCCATTTAGTGATGGACATTGAAGCCCCCACCCAGACTATATTCAGTGCTCTTTTCACCCTCCGTGCTTCCTCCAATTGGTGTTCAATATAGAGAAGTACTGATTCTTCAGCAGTGAGTGGGGGGGTAGATGGTCATCAGCAGGAGGTTTCCTTAACCATGTTTGTTGCCATAAAACTTTTTGGAGTCAATGCTGAGGATTCCCAGGGCAACTCCCTCCCCACTGTACCACCACCTCTAGCCGGTTTATCGTGCTGGTAGCAGAGAACATACCAAGGAATGGCAATGGTGGTGTCTGGGATATTGTCTGTAAGCTATGATTCTGTAAGAATGAACATGTCAGGCTGTTGCTTGACTGGTTTGTGGGATAGCTCTTCCAATTTTGGCACAAGCTCCCAGATGTTACTAAGGAAGACTTTGGAGGGTCGAAAGGGCTAGATGTGCTGCTGTCGTTTCCGGTGCCTGGGTCAATGCCAGGATGGTCCATATGGTTTCATTCCTTTTTGACTTTGTAGTGGTTTGATACAATTGCGCGGCCTGCTAGGCCATTTCAGTTAAGAGTCAAGCACATTGCTGTGAGTTTGGAGTCACATATAGACCAGGCCAGGTAAGGAAAGCAAATTTTCTTCCCTAAACAATGTTTATGAACCAGATGAGTTTTTATGATAACTGACAATGGTTTTGTGGTCACCATTACTGAGACTAATATTTAATTCCATGTAAATTAATTGAATTTAAATTCTTCCAAATTTGTGGTGGGGTATGAACCTGTGTCTCCAGTAGCCCGGGCCTCTGGGTTATTAGTCCAGTGATATTACCACTATGCCATCGCCTCCCCATCAATTGTGCATTAAGAACACATTTTAAGCATTAATTAGTTCTTTTCTTCTCTAAGTTTGCACTCATTAGGTGATATTGGTGCTGCGAGGAAACTCTACTCTGTTTAGGTACCCAAAGTTATCATGGGTATTATGGCTTTCGTCCCATAATTCTGAGTTTGAATTGAATTCCTGTAGTAAAAAGCCTATGTCCAATTCCTGCATATTTAATTCCCCGAGTTATCTTCATTCCAAATGTCACGCTGACCACATAACTCTAAATTTACAAGTGGTAAAATCTAAATTATGAATGGAGTAAAAATCATCTTGAACATTTGGTCATATAATATTGTGTTTATAGCAGAAGTAGCATTTCTAAACTTGAATTGAACAGAATTTTAATGAGATTTCCCTTTTGGAATTTCTGTATGAGTGAGAAGCTAGAAGATAACACAATAGCTCTGTGAATGGAAGTACTTGTAATAAATCTGCTTGATATCACACATACACAAGAACATTTATCATACAGAGAAGTTTTGTCTGCACTTTTGAGTTTTTTGAATAAAGAACAAGTATTCCTAAGCCATGAGAAGTGTGACCCTTGATCCTGAAAATGACATACTCAGTGTCACAAGTGGTTGGACATCAATCATGTCTGAATTTTTTTCCCAATATGTGCTAGTACTCCAATATTTTTTTTAAACTGTACAACAGGAAATCATCATGCCAATACATTTTCAGGCAATAAACTTCAGCTTTAACATTTCTCCATCCTAAGTATTGGGCTGTTTATAAAAATAATAGTGTTCCAATTGCTTTTGCTACCATTATTCATTTTAACAGACTGTCAGCTGCAATTAGATATTACTTTGGACCTGTTGTTTCCATTTTACATTTTGGTCAGACCTCATTGTATTTAAAGCCTTGTTCTGAACCTCAGCTGTAGTCTTGAGGCTGGACAGGACAGCCCAAACAGTATCACATACATAAGCTTAAGGAAGACTAAATGAAAGCTTTGCATAAAGTTTGAAAAATGTAGAAGATCATAGCTATATTAGGTAATCAAACATTCTTCCTCACATCACATTCTTTTAGACCCTAAACACAAGACAGACTATATCATTCAGTAACTGCTGATAGGACACAGGACATCTACATTTTCAGGTTAGCACAGAGGATTGTAGCACAAAACCTGTTGTCACCTTGAGCCATTGAATCAAAACATCTTCTTTTCACTTGGGGAAACATGCAATTTACTTCATTTGTTGGCCAGGAAATTAAAGTGAATTCCAACTTTTCCTGGTGGTCCCTGCACTGCAAAGAATACTATAAGTAAATGGATTCTGTTGCCCTTTCCATTTAGTAAGAGATTTACCTAAGATTTTATTCCTATTGTACTGTACACAAACCAATACTTTACTTTGGTAGATAAAAAATAATCACGATTGTGGGTAGAATTGCTATTTTCAAGGCTGTTGAAAATGACAGACCAAAATGGCTTATGTTTCTACTTCACAATATTATAAAACAGTTTTGACTCATACTGGGCACAATTGAATTTAATTTGAACGAAAAGATAAATATAGTATCGTCATTGCACATAATGTCGATCAGTATGTCCAAGAGAACCTGTATATGTCATATGGACATACCAGTTAGGAAGAGTAGGCCACTTAGCCCCTCGAGCCTGCTGATCTGATTGTAACCTTAACCCAGCATTCTTGTCAAACCTGATAACCTTTCACCCCCTTGCTTATCAAAAATCTATTTACCTCTGCCTTAAAAACTTAAAAATATTCAAAGGGTTTGCTTCTGCCACCTTTTGGGGAAAAGAGTTCCAAAGATTCATGACCCTGAGAAAAAATTTCCCCTCATCCCTGTCTTAAATGAGCAATCCCTTATTTTTAAACTGTGACCCCTAGTTCTAGATTCTCCCACAAGAGGAAACATCCTTTCCATATCCACCCTATCAAGACCCCTCAAGATCTTCTGTGTTGCAATCAAGTTGCCTCTTACTCTTCTAAACACTCCAGCGGATACAAGCCTAGCCTGTCCAGCGTATCCTCATAAGACAACCCACCATCGCAGCTATTAGTCTAGTAAGCCTTTAAACATACATTTTTATTAAACAACAACAGAACCTGCAGCTAACACAGAATATTTAGCCTTATTCTTTTTAATTCATTCACAGTATGTGGGCATTGAAACTAAGGCCAGGATTTAGTATTCATTCCTAATTGCTCTGAGAAGATGGTGCTGAGCCTTTCTAGAACCCTGCAGTCTGACTGGTGAAGGTAATCCCACAGTGTTGTTAGGTAGGAAGTTCCAAGACATTGAGCCAGTGATGGCAGAGTAACAGCAATGCATATACAAGTCTAGATTGCATGTGACTTGGAGGGGAACTTCCAGGTGATAGTGTTTCCATGCATCTGCTGCCCTTGTCCATCTAGGTTTTGGAAATGGTTGGTTTGGGAGGCATTTTCAAAGAAGTTTTCACCAGTATCTGCAATGCACCTGTGCATAATATACTCTTTTGCCGGAGTGTGCCAATGGTTGACAGAGTGGATGTTTAATGTGATGGACTGGCTTGTCCTGAATGCTGTTAAGTGTCTTGAGTGTTCTTTTAGCTGAACCCTTGAAGGTAAGTTGGATAGTCCAGTACACTACCAACTTGCACCCTGTGCAACCACTACTTGCATTGATATGGCACCTTTAAGGTAAGAAATGTCCCTGAGCACTTTACAAGAGTGTAATAAGACAAAAATGCTCATAGAGTTGAAGAAGAAGCTATTAGTACAGGTGTCAAAAACCTTGGTTAAAAGAGTAAGTTTTAAGGAGGGCCTTAAAAGGTGAAGAGAATGAAAGGTTGTATGGGAATTACAAAGCTCGGAGCCTAGATGATTAAAGACATGACTGTTACCAGGGATGCAGAATGCACAGGAATCCACAGTTGTAAGAATGCAGTGTTCTCAGAAGGCTGAGAGCTAGGGAAGGTCACAGAGATAATTGAAACCATGGAGGAATTTGAACCTGAAAATGAGCAATTTTAAATTGAGGTGTTTGTCAACCGGGTGCCACTGTAGGTTAGAGAGCATGGGGTGATGGGTGAATAGGACTTGATATGGGTTAGATTATGGCTAGTAGAATTTTGGATGAGTTTATGTTCATGTGGGTGGATGATGAGAAGCCAGCTGGGAGAGCATTGGAATAATCCAAAACAAAGCTAATAGGACTAAAATGACTAAACCTTTTATTGATGGAGAATAGACAGATACAAGTTAGACAATGAGCCCATTGCTGACCTCAAGAGGAAAGCATAGGCCAGAATTTTCATGTCAGCGTGCAGGGCCATGACACGTAAAGTGACGCACGGTGACACTGGGCGTGCATCCCGACTCACTGTGCGTCATTCAGATCTTTCATCCGGCGGGTGCGCGCCCACCCAATTGTCAAAGGCTTGTTAAGGCCAATAAAAAACCAATTAACGCAATTAACATTGGCGGGCAGGGGAAGAGCCCAAGTGGTCTTCGTGTTTTTCAGGAAACCGCTACCATGAGCGGGATGAGGTTTTCCGAAGGTTTTATTAAATAAGTAATTTTTTCACATTTCATAAACATGCCCCAGCTCATGTGATACTGTCACATGAGGGAACATGTCTGAATAATTTTTATCTCTCTTTATTTAAATATTTCAATATGAACTTAATCTCCCTGAGGCAGCTCTGTGCCTCAGGGAAATTTCTGCACTCTTTCGCAAAAGAGCGCAGGCTCCAACTCTTCCTCTCCCCACCATGACCACACAGGTAGCGCTGAGCGCTATTGGCCATGTGTCATGCTGGGTGGGACTTAGTTGGCCTGCCCACATAAAATGGTGGCATGGAGCCAATCACAGGTGGCGATCGGCTCCGCACCCACCTGTGCCCACTCCCAACCAGCCCGCCCAACAGAGAGAAAATTCTCCCCATACTCTGTGCACTGTGATGGTAATTTCTGCTTCTAGATGGTGACTGTTCACCAATTTCACTCTCTCAAGTAGGGCAAATTTTGTAAAAGAAATGTGATTGCTAGAACTATAGACTCACTCTACATAAGTGAACGTACTTAAGCTATAAACTTAATGCTTTTCTTGAGTCTTGCAATGATGTCATTAAAATTTCACAGATTTCCATTCTCAACTCTTCACTGTTATATATACCACTGAAGTGGATACTGTCAAGAAATGAGGCCGAACTTTATCACAGGATGATTGGGGTCTACTTTAAGTCCAGTAAACTTAAAGATGGGGTTAAACCCATCAGAAAAATAATCTGTTGAAATTCTCTTGCAGGATTCAAGATCCAGAAAGAACTTGGGTGATTTTATGCTTCTGAAAGTTGGGCAATATCAAAAGACATGCCAAGTAGCCATCATAGATTTTAGACTCTGTCAAGAACCATTGACATTCAATTCAGACCTTCAACATACCATTGACTGGAGATTGAATATAAGCTGACTGAACTGATCAGTTTGATATTGCCGATAAAAGTCAAAAAATAATGAAGCGGATAATAAAACAGCACTGATAAATTTTGAAACTAAAACTTTATCAAAATATTGTCTCGTTCAAAAGCTTTGAGTAAAAACAAATAGTTCACAACATTTAAAAAAAAGTAGAAGAGAGCTTTTTTCCTTTCATGTACACACAAATGTAGTCCGCAGCTAATAGTGGAAAAGTGAAAGCATACAGTTTAGAACAAAACCGATCATTAAATGGAATGGGGAAAAGTTAACAAAAAATTGGCTGTGCTCTTCAGTAATTTGCTTTCTATAATCCAAAATGATGAAGGTGGAGTAAATGAGAAAGAGCTCCTATAAATTCTGAAGTTGCACTTAATCGCACATCTCACTAAAAGTGAAGATGTATCCAGAAGTTTACAATGATCTGATAAATGCTTAGGTGTTCTTGCTTACTCCTTGTTTGGGAAAATGGATGCATCTTAGCTTGCAATTATAGCTAGTTAAGTAGACTTATGTGGAATATTTGCTTAGCATTTTACAGTTTGCAGTCCAGAGTCAGCATTTTAATGAAATCTTATTCTCTAATATCACCTTAATACTCAACCTGCTTCTTAACAGTGAATACTAATGAACTAATCTGCATTCTAACAGCATGTCTCAAAGATGTGTTGCTAATAAAGTTATTGTAGGGAAATTCCTAAATGTAAGTAAACATGCAGTGGAGAGGTTGAAAGAGGTGATGGAGTGGTAGGGTTTGGTGCTGCAAACATACAAATGCACCAGCACATAATAGTAGCTGACAGCCCATTGTGTTACGGTGAATTAGTGGTGGGGAGGGGAAAGAGATGTAATTGCAGGAGATTCTGTGGCTACGATTTGATGAGTAAGTGTGGAACCATAGAAGAGCAATCTCACTGAGCTGGATAATGTGCGAGGACGCAGTGAGGAAGGGTGGTATGGTCAATGGTGTCAAAGGCTGCAGAGAAAGAAATAGCAACCAACTGCTAACATTCACAGAGGATGTCTATTGATACTTTTCCTTTTTAGGTCCATTTCAGGGTTATGGAGAGTTTGGAAAACTGATTTTTTATTATCCATTCGCGGAATGTGGACTTTGCTGGCTGGGCCAGCATTTATTGTCCATCCCTGGTTGCCCTTGAGAAGGTGGTGGTGAGCTGCCTTCCTGAACTGCTGCAGTCCATGTGGTGTAGGTACACCCACAGTGCTGTTAGAAAGGAAGTTCCAGGATTTTGATCCAGCGACAGTGAAGGAATGGCGATATATTTCCAACTCAGGATGGTGAGTGACTTGGAAGGGAACTTCCAGGTGGTGGTGTTCCCATCTATCTACTGCCCTCATCCTTCTAGATGGTAGGGGTTATGGGTTTTGAAGGTGCTATCAAAGCAGCTTTGGCGAATTCCTGCAGCGCATCTTGTAGGTGGTACACATTGCTGCTACTGTGCATTGGTGTTGGAGGGAATGAATGTTTGTGGATGTGGTGCCAATCAAGTGGACTGCTTTGTCCTGGATGGTGTCAAGCCTCTTGAGTGTTGTGGGAGCTGTAATCATCCAGGCAAGTGAGGAGTATTCGATCACACTCCTGACTTGTGCCTTTTAGATGGTGGACAGGCTTTGGGGAATCAGGAGATGAGTTACTTGTTGCAAGACTCCTCCCTCTGATCTCCTCTTGTAGCCACAGTGTTTATATGGCTAGCCCAACTCAGTTTCTGGTCAATGGTAACCCTTAGGATGTTGACAGTGGGGGATTCAGTGATGGTAAATCCATTGAACGTCGAGGGGCGATGGTTAGATTCTTTCTTGTTGGAGATGGTCATTGCCTGGCACTTGTTTGGCACAAATGTTACTTGCCACTTGTAAGCCCAAGCCTGGATATTGTCCAGGTCTTGCTGCATTTGGACATGGACTGCTTCAGTATCTGGGGAGTCACGAATGGTGCTGGACATCATGCAATCATCAGTGAACATCCCCACTTCTGACCTTATGGTGGCAGGAAAGTCATAGATGAAGCAGCTGAAGATAGTTGTGTTGAGGGCACTACCCTGACCTACTCCAGCAGTGATGTCATGGAGCTAAGATGACTGACCTCCAATAATCACAACCATCTTCCTTTGTGCTAGGTATGAATCCAATCAGTGGAGAGTTTTCCCCCTGTTTCCCATTGACTCCAGTTTTACTAGGGCTCCTTGATGCCACACTCAGTCAAATGTGACATTGAAATCAAGGGCCGTCACACTCACCTCACCTTGGAGTTCATCTCTTTTGTCCATGTTTGAACCAAGGCTGTAATGAGGTCAGGAGCTGAGTGGCCCTGCTGGAACCCAAACTGGGCATCAGTGAGCCGGTTATTGCTAAGCAAGTGCCACTTTTCAGCACTGTTGATTACCCCTTCCATTACTTTACTGATGATTGAGAGTAGACTGATGTGGCGGTAATTGGCTGGGTTGGATTTGTCCTGCTTTGTGTGTTCAGGACATACCTGGGCAATTTTCCAAATAGCCAGATAGATGCCTGTGTTTTAGCTGTACTGGAACAGCTTGACTAGGGGTGCAGCAAGTTCTGGGTATTGCCAGGATATTGTCAGGGCCTATAGCCTTTGCACTATCCAGTGCCTTCAGCTGTTTCTTGATATCATGTGGAGTGAATTGAATTGGCTGAAGACTGCATCTGTGAAGCTGGGGACCTCTGGAGGAGGCCGAGATGGATCACCCACTCGACATTTCTTGCTGAAGATTGTAGCAAATGTTTCAGCCTTATCTTTTGCACTGATGTGCTGCACTCCCCCATCATTGAGGATATTTGTGGAGCAACTTCCTGCAGTGAGTTGTTCAATTGTCCACTACCATTCAAGGGTGGATGTCGCAGAACTGCAAAGCTTAGATTTGATCCGTTGGTTGTGGGATCATTTAGCCCTATCATTTGCTGCTTATGCTGTTTGGCACACAAATAGTCCTGTGTTATAGCTTCACCAGGTTGACACCTCATTTTTAGGTATGCCTGGTGCTGTTCCTGGCATGCCCTCCTGCTCCTCATGAACCAGGGTTGATCCCCTGGCTTGACGGTAATGGTAGAGGGTGGGATATGCCAGGCAATGAGGTTACAGATTGTGTACAATTCTGCTGCTGCTGCTGATGGCCCACAAATGGATGCCCAGTCATGAGTTGCTAGATCTGTTCGTAATCTATCCCATTTAGCACAGCGGTAGTGCCACCGGAGGGATCCTAAATGTGAAGGCTGGACTTCAACTCCACGATGACTATGCAGTGGTCATTCCTACCGATACTGTCATGGACGGGTACATCTGCGGCAGGCAGATTGGTGAGGATGAGGTCAAGTATGATTTTCTCTCTTGTCAGTTCCCTCACCATCTGCCACAGACCCAATCTAGCAGCTATATCATTTAGGACTCAGCCAGCTCAGTCAGTGTTGGTGCTACCAAGACACTCTTGTCGATGAACATTGAAGTCCCCCACCCAGAGTACATTCTGTGCCCTTGCCACCCTCAGTGCTTCCTTCTTGTGGTGTTCAACATGGAGGAGCACTGATTCATCAACTGAGGGAGGACAGTATGTGGTAATCAGCAGGAGTTTTCCTTGCCCATGTTTGACCTGGTGCTATGAGACTTCATCCGGATTCAATGTTGAGGACTCCCAGGGCAACTCCCTTCTGACTGTATACCACTGTGCCGCTACCTCTGTTGGTGGGACAAGACATACCCAGGGATGGTGATGGTGGTGTATTTTGCAGTCCTTGGTCGATGTTGGGTGGTCTATCCAGTTTCATTTGTAGCGGTTTGATACAAATGGCTTGTTAGGCCAGTTCAGAGGCATTTAAGAGTCAACCTGGAGTCACATGTAGGCCAGACCAGGTAAGGACAGCAGATTTCCTTCCCTAAAGGACACTAGTTAACCAACAGCAATGGCTTCACGGTCATCATTAATTCCAGATTTTTACAGAATCTGCCATGGCAGGATTTGAACACCAGTCCTCAGAGCACTACCCTGGGTCTCTTAATACAGAGAATTATGAGGTGATATACTATGGCAGGAGGGATAGGGCGAGACAATATTGACTCAATGGCAGAGTTCAAAAGTGTGTGCAGGGACAGAGGGAACTTTAGGGTCCAACCATTACAACACTGCAAAATCCTCCTTACTAACATTTGGGGACTTGTGCCAACATTGGGAGAGCTGTCCCACATACTAGTCAAGCAACAGCCTGACATAGTCACACTCATGGAATCATACCTAACAGACAATGACCCGGATACTACCATCACCATTCCACGAGCAGGACAGACCCACTAGAGGTGGCAGCACAGTGGTATACAGTCAGGAGGGATTTACTTGGGAAGCCCTCAACATTGACTCCAGACCCCAAGAAATCTCACTGCATCAAATTAAACATGGGCGAGGGAGCCTCCTGCTGATTACCACCTACAACACCCGCCCCCCCCCGCCCCCACTCAACTAGTGAATCAATGCTTCTCCATGTTGAACACTACTTGAACCATGAGGGTGGCAAGGGTACTTGGACAATTTTCCACATTGCTGGGTGGATGCCAGTGTTGTAGCTGTACTGGAACAGCTTGGCTAGGGGTGTAGCTAGTTCTGGAGCACAGGCCTTCAGTACTCTTGCCAGAATATTGTCAGGGCCCATACTCTTTTCAGTATCTAATGCTTTCTTGATATTACATGGAGTGAATCAAATTGGCTGAAGACTGCCATCTGTGATGCTGGGGACTTCAGGATATGGCTGAGATGGATCATCCACTTGGCATGAGGGACTTCAAGGGACTTCCAACCTCAAGAGTTGCTCGGTAGCATCACTACCAACCGAGCTGGCAGAGCCCTAAAAGACAGCTGCCAGGCTGGGTGTGTGGCAGGTGATGAGGGAGCCAACAAGAGGGAAAAACCTACATGACCTTGTTCTCACCAATCAACCTGTTGCAGATGCACCTGTCCATGAAACTATTGGTAGGAGTGACCACCGCACAAGTCCTTGTGGAGACGAAGTTCCGTCTTCACATTGAGGATACCCTCCATTGTGTTTGTATGGCATGACCACAGTGCTAAATGGGATAGATTTCAAACCAATCTAGTATCCATGGGTCTGGATAGCTGTGGGTCATTAGCAGCAGCGGAATTCTATGCGACCACAGCCTGTAACCTCATGGCCTGGCATATCCCCTCACTCTACCATTACCATCAAGCAGGGGGTTCAATCCTGGTTCAAAGATAAGTGCTGGAGGGAATGCCAGGAGCAGCACCAGGCATACCTAAATATGAGGTGTCAATACTGCTATAACACAGACTACATGCATGCCAAACAGCATACACAGTGTACAATAGACAGAACTAAATGCTTCCACAACCAATGGATCAGATCTAAGCTCTGCAGTCCTGCCATATTCAATCATGACTGGTGATGAACAATTAAAAAACTGAGGATGAAGATATTTGTGGAGTCTCCTCCTCCAATGATAGGGGAGCCCAGCATATCAATTCAAAAGATAAAGCTGAAGCATTCGCAGCCATCTTTAGCCAGAAGTGCCAAGTGGATGATCCATCACAGCCTCATCCTGAAATCCCCAGCATCACAGATGCCAGTCTTCAGCCAATTTGATTCACTGAACGTAATATCAAGAAATGGCTGAAGGCATTAGATACTAAAAAGACTATGGGCCCTGACAATATTCTGGCAAGAATACTGAAGACCTGTGCTCCAGAACTAACTGCACCCCTAGCCAAGCTGTTCCAGTACATTTACAACACCAGCATCTACCTGGCAATGTGGAAAATTGTCCAAGTAGGTCCTGTCCACAAAAAGGTCAAATTCCAACCTGACTAGTTATTCCCCTATCAGGCAAATTGATAGAAGGTATTGCAATTATGTGGCACTTACTCAACAATAATCAGCTCACTGACACTCATTTTGGGATCCGCCAGAGCCACTCACCTCCTGATCTCATTACAGCCTTGGTCCAAACATGAATAGAACAGCTAAGCTCAAGAGGTGAGATGAGAGTGACGCCTTTGACACCAAGGCAACATTTGACCAAGTGTGGCATCAAGGGACCCTAGCAAAACTGAAGTCAATGGGAATCAGGGGGAAAACTCCACTGGTTGGAGTCACACCTAGTGTGACTGTCCAGATGGATAGGGTGACAATCAAGTGAACTGCTTTGTCCTGTCCTTTTCTCTATAGGTTCAAATCCCACTATGGCAGCTGGTGGAATTTAAATTCAATTAATAAAATCTGGAATTGAAATCTATTTTCAGTAATGGTGACCATAAAACTACCATCGATTGTCATAAAAACCCATCTGGTTCACTAATGTCCTGCAGGGAAGGAAATCTATGATCCTTACCCAGTTTGGCTTACATGTGACTCCACATCCACAGCAATGTGGTAGAGGTCCACTGCCTTCATCTCCATGCTCACTTCTTTGGGTAGGAGTCCTCCCCCCATACAACAGATCCTTTCACCCACCTCCAGTATTCTCTCTTCACCTGGACCCCTCCCTCTGGCCTCTTACCTGCTTTTCATTGAGAACTGTCGGAATGATATTGGCCATTTCAATTTCTCCGCTCCTCTCACCCACTCTCTTCTGTCTCCTTCTGAACTCGCTGCAGTCCATTCTCTTAGGTCCAACACTGACTTTGTTATCAAGCCTGTGTTGTTGTTGACTGGCGTACTCGACCTCCACCTCGCAGAGGCTGAGCACCAACTCTCAGAAACTTTTTCCTACCTCCCCCTGGACCATGACCCCACTACCGAACATCAAGCCATTGTTTCCAGGACTGTCACTAACTTCACCTCCTCTGGAGATCTTTCCTCCACAGCTTCCAACCTCATAGTCTCCCAACCCCAGAGAGCCTGCTTCTACCTCCTTCTCAATAGCCACAAACAGGATTGTCCCGGTAGACCAACCGTGTCAGCCTGTTCCTGCACCACGGGACTCTGCTGGACACCAGGGTGATCCAGAGTGAACAAATCTGTAGAAAGTGCTTGCAGCTTAAGGAACTTCAGATCTGAGCTGAGGAGCTGGAGTCCAAGCTGCAGGCATTGCACCACATCAGAGAGGGGAAAGCTACCTGAACGCTTTGCTCCAGGAGGCAGCCCCTCAGATCAGGTAACTCAGATTTGATCTGTGATCAGATACAGGAGGGTGTGACTGCAGGTGAGACAGGTATGGATATCCAGGTGGTAGCATTCGAGGAACCTTGGCTCCTGCAATTGTCCAGCAGTTACAAGGTTCTTGCAAGCTGTGAAGACGAGGGTGAAGACTGCAGGGAGGATGAGCGAACTGACCATGGCACCGTGGTACAGGGAGCCATTCAAGGAATAGGAATGTAGTAGTGGTAGGGGACAGTATAATTAGGGGGATAGATACTGATTGCTGCAGCCTTAAGTGTGAGCCCCGAAGACTGTGTTGCCTGCCCAATGCCAGGGTTAAGGACAACTCCTTAGGGCTGGAGGGGAACTTTGAGTGGGAGGGGAGAGATCCAGTTGTCGTCATCCATGTTGGTACCAACGATATTGATAGGACTAAAAAGGAGGTTCTGCTGAAAGAATTTGGACAGTTAGGAGTTAAATTAAGAAACAGAATCTCCAAGGTAATAATCTTGGGATTACTACCTGAGCCATGGACAAACTGGCATTGGGTAAATGAAGTCAAGGAGTTAAATGCATGGCTCACATGTTGGTGTGGGAGGAATAGGTATCAGTTCTTGGGGCACTGGCACCAGTACTGGGGTAGAAGGGAGCTGTTCCAGTGGTACAGGCTTCACTTGAATCATGCTGGGACCAATGCTCTGGCATATCAAATAACTAGGGCTGTGGAGCGGGCTTTAAACTAAATAGAGGGTGGGAGGGTTTTGGAGAGGGAATGCATAGGCTTACAAAGCAAAAGGATATGGCAGCATTGCAGGGCAGCTATTTAAGTCATGATTCCCAGAGTGTGACAGGAAGGGACAGAGTGTACAAACATTAAAAAACGCAGCAAACAGGGTCAAAAGGGGGAAAATGGTAAAATGGCAAAATTAATGGTTCTTTACTTAAGTTCATGCAGTATTCGGAAAGAACAAGATAAATGGCACAAATAGAGGTTGATGGGTATGATCTTATAGCCATCACGGAGACATGGTTACAAGGTGTTCAAAGCTGGGAACTAAATATTCAGGGGTATGTGACTTTTCGAAAGGACCAGCAGGAACAAAAGGGTAGTGCGGTAGTTTTACTGGTATGAAATGGAATAAGTACGATAGCAAGAATTGATCTTGCATCGGAAGATGTAGAATCCATATGGGTGGAGGTAAGAAATAACAAGGGGAAGATGACACCAGTGGGAGCAGTCTATAGGCCCCCTAACAGTAGCTATACTGTAGGACACAGAATAAATCAGGAGAAAATGAGGGCATGTTAAAAAGGCAGTACATTAATCATGGGTGATTTCAATCTTCATGTAAATTGGGAAAATCAAATTGGCAGAGGTAGCCACGAGCAAGGCTTTACAGTGTGTTTTCGGGACAGTTTCCTAGAACAATATGTTGTGATCCAACCAGGGATCAGGCTATTTTGGATCTGGTAATGTATAATGAAGCAGGTTTAATAAATTATCTCAGGGTAAAGGATCCCGGAGGAAACAGTGACCATAAGATTGTAAAATTTAGCATTCAGTTTGAGTGTGAGAAACTTGGGTGGGAAACACTGTGCTAAACCTAAATAAGGGTAATTACAAAGGAATGAGGGCAGAGCTGGCTGGAGTGGACTGGGAAAGGAGTTTAGCAGAAAAGACGGTTGATGAACAATGGCAGGCATTTAAGAAAATAGTTCATGACTCACATCAACGATACATCCCAGTGAGGAAGAAGGATTCTAGGAAGGGGATAAACCAACAATGGTTAACCAAGGAAGTTAAGGGTAGTATCAAATGGAAAGAAAAAACATACAATACGGCAAAGATTAGTGGTAAACCAGAGGATTGGAAAAGTTTTAAAAATCAACAAAAGATGACCCAAAAAAAAAGAGGGAGAAAATAAACTTTGAGGGTAGACTAGCAAGTAAGAGCTTCCTTAAATATATAAAAAGGAAGAGAGAGGACTAAGTGAACATAGGCCCTTTAGAGAATGAGGCTGGGGAAATAATAATGGGGAACCAGGAAATAGCAGAAGAGTTGAATAAATACTTTGCATCAGTCTTCAAGATAGAAGACACTAACAGCATTCCAAAAATACTAAATAATCAAGGGGCAAAGGTGGGGAGGAAATAAATACAATAACTATCACTAGGGAAAAAGTACTAGGGAAAATAACGGGGCTAAAGGTTAATAAGTCCCCTGGACCTGATGGGTTGCATCCTAGGATATGAAAGGAAGTAGCTACAGAGATAGTGGATGCACTGGCAGTAATCTTCCAAGAATCCTTAGATTCTGGAAAAGTCCCAGAGGATTGGAAAACTGCCAATGTAACACCCTTATTCAAAAAAGGAGGGAGACAAAAAACAGATAACTATAGGCCAGTTAGCTTAACATCTATCATTGGGAAAATGTTAGAGTTTATTATAAAGGATGTAATAGCAGAGCATTTAGCAATGCATAATATAATCAAGCAAAGTCAGCATGGCTTCATGAAGAGAAAATCATGCCTGACAAATTTATTATAATTCTGTGAGGAAGCAACAAGCAGGATAGATAAAGGGGAAACCTGTAGATGTAATATATTTGGATTTACAAAAGGCGTTCGATAAGGTACCACACATAAGGCTACTTGATAAGATAAGAGCCCATGATGTTGGGGTAGTTTATTAGTATGGATAGAGGATTGGCTAACTAATAGAAGACAGAGGATAAGGGGGGCATTTTCAGGATAGCAACCTGTAACTAGTGGAGTGCCACAAGGGTCAGTGCAGGGATCATAATTATTTACAATATATATTAATGACTTGGATGAGGAAGTGAATGTACTATCACCGAATTTGCAGATGACACAAAAATAGGTGGGAAGGCAAGCGGTGAGGATGACACAAAGAGTCTACAGAGTGATAAAGACAGGTTAAGTGAGTGGGCAAAAACTTGGCAGATGGAATACAATGTGAGAAAACGTGAGGTTATGCACTTTGGCAGTAAGAATAGAAGAGCTGAATATTATTTAAATGGAGAAAGACCGCAGAAAGCTGAAGCACAAAGGGATTTGGGGGGTCCTCATGCATGAATCACCAAAAGCTAGTATACAAGCTCAGCAGTTAAAAGGGAAGTCAAATGGAATGTTGGCCTTTATTTCAAGGGGAATAGAGTATAAAAATGGGAAAGTATTGCTAAAACTATACAAGACACTAGTTAGACCACATCTAGAATACTGTGAATAATTTTGGTCCCCTTGTCTAAGGAAAGATATACTGGCATTGGAGGCAGTCCAGAGAAGGTTCACTAGGTTGATCTCAGGTATGGAGGGATTTTCTTATAAGGAGAGGTCGAGTAGGTTGGGCCTGTACTCGTTGAAGCTTAGAAGAATGAGATGTGGCCTTATTGAAACATATAAGATTCTTAGTGAGCCAGACAGGGTAGATGCTGAGAGGTTGTTTCCCCTTGTAGGAGAGTCTAGGACACGAGGACATAATCTCAGAATAAGGGGCCGCCCATTTAAAACAGAGATGAGGAGGAATTTCTCCTCTCAAAGGGTAGTGAATCTGTGGAATTCTTTACCACAGAGGGCTGTAGAGGCTGGGTCGTTATGTATAGTCAAAGCTAAGAAAGACAGATTTTTAATCAGTAAGGGAATCAAAGGTTATGGGGGAAAGGAAGGAAAGTGGAGTTGAGGATTATCAGATCAGCCATGATCTTATTGAATGGCAGAGCACACTCGATGGGCTGAATGGCCTACTTCTGCTCCTATGTCTTATGGTCTTACAGTCTAGGCTGGTGAAGCCAGGGTTGTTCTCCTTGGAGCAAAGGAGATTGGGGAGAGATTTTATAAATGTGAACAAGATTATGAGGGAGATGATGAGAGATTATTTGGAGTCCGTTAGCTCAGTTAGCTGGTTGGCTCAAGTATGCAGAATCATGTCAACAGCATTGGTTCAATCCCCGTACCGGCTGTGGGAGTTCATGGAAGCCCTGCCTTCTTGCCTATCCCCATGCTTGCTGAATGGTGCCCCTCATATATAACCAATTGTCGCTCTCTCTCTCCCTAATATGGGGAGGCGGTGGCGTGGTGGTATTGGCAGTGGACTGGTATTCCAGAGACCTAGGGGTAATGCTCTGGGGACCCGGGTTCAAATCCCACCATGGCAGATGGTGACATTTGAATTCAATAAAATCTGGAATTAAAAGTCTGATGATGGCCATGAACCCATCTGGTTCACTAATGGGAAGGAAATCTGCCATCCTTACATGGTCTGGCCTACAAGACCCACAGCAATGTGGTTTACTCTTAAAAAACTGCCCCTGAACAAGGGCAATTAGGGATCAATGAATAAAAAAAAGCAAGAGAAGTCCTTTGTGAACTATGGTTATTAGCTTATAAGATTATGACAGATTTTGATAAGGTAGTCAAAGAAACTGACCTTGAAGTGCATGTCCAGGAAGGTAGCATGGAATGCTTTCCTTTATTAGACGAGGTATAGAATACAAAAGCAGGGATGTAATAAAGGAACTGTATAGAACGCTGGTTAGGCCACAACTGGAATTTTGTGTACAGTTCCAATTGCTCTGGAGAGAGTACCGAGATGATTTACAATAAGGCTGCCAGGGCTTGTAAATTGCAGCTATGTGGAAAGATTGGATAGGCTGGGGTTGTTTTCCATGGAATTGAGACGTACAAGATTATGAGTGGCCTAGCTGGAGTGGACAGGGATGCCCTGTTTCCCCTAGTGGAGAGGTCAAGTACCAGGAAACACAGATTTAAGGTAATTGGTAGAAGGATCATAAGGAAAAATTCTTCATCCAGAGGATGGTGGGTGTTTGTAATTCACAGCCTGGTTTGGCAGTGGAAACCGAAACCCTCAGCTCATTTAAAAGGTACCTGGATCTGCTACTGAAGTGCTGTACCTACAAGGTTACGGACCGGGTACTGGAAGGTGGGATTAAAATGACTAGTTCTTTTACTTTTTGTTTCGGCTGGCGCAGACATGATGGGCTGAACAGCCTCTTTCCATACCATAGTTTTTCTATGGTTCAAAAGTTAACAATTTCCCAGGGCCTGATGGCTTACATGCTAGGGTTCTAGAAGATGTAACTGCAGAGATGGTGGATGCACTGGTTATGGCTTTCTAAAACTCCCCACAATCTGGAATGGTTCCAGCAGATAGGAAATTAGCAAATGTAAACCCCTGTTCAAGAAAGGAAGCAGAGCGAAAACAGGGAATTACAGTCAGTTAGCCCGACAGCAGTCATTGGGAAAGTGCTAGAATCTATTATTAAGAAATTTTGAACAACACATAGAAAATCGTAGTATTATCAGACAAAGTCAGGATTGTTTTATGAAAGGGAAAGCATGCGTAACAAATACATTAGAATTTTTTGAGAATGTAATTAGTAGGGTAGATAAAGAGGAACCAGTAGAAGCCGTATTCTTAGATTTCCAAAAGACATGCCACACAAAAGGTTCATATGTCAATAAGGAATCATGGAGATGGGGGGTAATATATTAGCATGGATAGAGGATTGGTTAACATGCAGGAAGCAAGGAGAAGGATGAATGTGACATTTGCAAGTTGGCAGTCTGTAAGTAATGGAGTACCACAAGGATCAATGCTGGGGCCTCATAGGACCTTATCTTTTTTTAAGTTTGCTGATGACACAAAGTTAGGTGGGAATGTAAGCTTCAGAAGGACACAAAGAGGCTATATAAAGATTTATAGACAGGTTAGCCAAGTGGACAAGTGGCAGATGGAATATAATGTGGGGAAGTATGAGGTTATCATTTTGGTCGTAAGAATAGAAAAGCAACACAATTTTTAAAAGGCGTGAAACTTATAAATGTTAATGTTCAGTGGGCTGTGTCTGTTCTCATACAAGGAACAGAACCCGAATTGCCCTTGAGAAGGGATGAGCAATAAATGCTGGCCTGGCCAGCAACACCCATATCCTATGAATAAACTTTTAAAAAACTGTCTCCAAGGCAAGTATATCCTTAGATGTAGGTACAGCAAAGGTTCACTAGATAGGTCCCTGCGTTGAGAGGGTTGTCCTATGATAAGAAGGAGAGTAAATTGGGCCAATGCTCTCTGAAGTTTAGAAGAATGAGAAGTGATCTCATCGAAACATTCAAGATTCGGAAAGGCCTTGACAGGGTTGGCACTATGAGGTTATAAGTCCTGGCTGGGGACCCTAGAACTTGAAGATAAGGGATTGATGATTTAGGATTGAGATGAGGAGAAATTTCTTCACTTAGAGGGATGAGAATCTTTGAAATTGTCTATCAAGACTGTTGCGGATGCTCCATTATTCAGTATATTCAACTAAAATCAATAGACTTTTGATCCCTCAGGGAATTAAGGGATGTGGGGAGTGGGGAACAAAGTGGTGTTGAGGTAGATGGTCAGCCATAACCTTATTGAATGGCAGGGCAGACTCAAGGGGCCGAATAGTCTACTTCTGCTCCTATTAATTATGTTCGCAAAAAGAGTAGTGGAAATCTGGAACTCTCTTCTCAAAAAGGTTATGGATGTTTACTCAACTGAAATCAATAGATTTTTTTAGATAACGATATCAAGGGATACAGAAAAAAGATCTGTAAATGGAGCTGTCAGGCCAGCTGCGATCCAAATGGATGGTGGAATAGACATTGGGAATTACATACTCCTCAAATATCCGGTTTTATGAGACACACAGGTTAGGATGAGTGGGAGATGGTTGCAGTGAAAATGGGCAATATCAGGCAGAAAAGTAGAAACATTTGCAACTGCTTGATGCTGAACTGATAAAGATTGTTCAGATGTGGATTAATAAACAAATCTTGATCCAGCCTGAATAGGCAGCAGAGGAAATGATGAAAACAATGTCAGAAGATCATGGGGCTGGTGGAAATCAAAAACAATAGCTGCAGTATTGCAATTTGGTGGAAACTGTCAAAAAGACAACTTGTAAATTAATAGTGAAGGTGAAGAGGTAAAATGAATCAACATGAAGACTCATATGGACTCGAAACGTTAACTGTGTTCCTCTCTGCAGATGCTGCCAGACCTGCTGAGTTTTTCCAGGTGTTGTTATTTTTGTTCAGTATGTATGCATTTGTTTGTGGCAGTTACTTGCAGATGATAAATGGGAGGATACTGAGAATGGTTGTGAGGGAAACATCACAGGTGAATGCTTAGGCATGGGAAGCAAACTTACTATAAGAAATGAACTGATTTTGTTGAGTGAGACATGAATGAAACAAGGATGATACTGTACAATGGAGATGGGTTACAGAGAAAAGCTGTTACCAGGGCTACTAGCACCATGGCTTTTCTTGCTATATTTTTGTGACCTAGGCTTGGGTGTACAGGATACAATTTCAAGGTGACACAAAATTCAGAAATATTGTTAACTAGGAGGATACAGGCCGGTGGAATAGGCAGCATGTAGCAGGTGAAATGTAATGCAGAGAAGTGTGAAGTGATGCATTTTGTTGGGAAGAAATAGGAGATGCAATATAAAATAAAGGGTGCAATTCTAAAGGATGTGCCGGAACAGAGGAATTTGAGGGCATACATGAACAAATTGTTGCAAGTGGCAGGACAGGTTGAGAAAATGGTTAAAAAGGCATTTGAGATCCTGGGCTTTATGAATAGAAGCATAAAGTACAAAAGCAAGGAAGTTGTGATGAACATTTATAAAACACTGGTTCTGCCTCAACTGTAGTATTATGTCCAATTTTGAGCATGACACTTTAAGAACTATGTGAAAACATTGCAGAGTGCAGAAAATATTTAACAGAGATGCTCAAAGTCATGAGCGGTCTAGACAGAATAGAGAGATACAAATTGTTCCACTAGTGGGAAGGTTGGGAACCAGCGGACACCAACATAAGGTGAATGACATAAGAACCAACAGTGACATGAGGAAAAACTTTTATGTAGTGAGTGGTTCAGATCTGGAAAGCACTGCGTGAGTGTGTGGTGGGGGCAGATTGAATTGTGGCTTTAAGAAGGGATAAAAATAGAAAATACTAGTAAAAGTCAGCAGGTCTGACAGCATCTGTGAAGAGAGAAACAATTGTTTCGAGTCCATATAGCTCTTCTTCAGAGCTAAAGAGAAGAGTCATATGGAATCGAAACGTTAACTCTGTTTCTCTCTCCACGGATACTGCCAGACCTGTTGAGTTTTACGAGCAGTTTTATTTCAGATTTCCAACATCTGCAGTATTTTGGTTTTATCTTTAAGAAGGGAAGTGCATAAGCACCTGAAGGAAAATAAATGCAGGTCAATGGGGAAACGGAAAAGGAGTTGGACCAGCTCAGTTGCCCTTGCAGAGAAGCAAAGCAGACATGACGGGCCAAATAGCCTCCTCTTGTCCTGTAACTATTCTATGATTTTATGATAAAAGAGTTGAATGGTGAACAGTGATGAAAGTAGCTGAGACATCAAGCAGGTGTTAGAGAAACAATGAGCATGATTAAGGCCACTTAGGATGTCATTAGTGACTTGTTTTGTGACAGTTTCATAGGGTGGAAACCAGATCATTGATATTAGGGCCTCAACTAGTCACCAGATTTATTAATGACTTAGATGATGGGATAGAAAGTCACACATCCAGATTTGCCAATGACACAAATACAGGCAGCGTACATAAGGAGTGGATATGGAAGTATAAAATTACAAAGAGGTATCAATAAATAAAGTGAATGGGCAAAACTATAACAAAAGGATTTCAATGAAGGGAAATGTGTTATCCACTTTGGACCTATTGGGGATAAATCAGAGTGCTTTCTAAATGGTAAAAGCTAGAAAAGTGGAGGCCCAAAGAGACTTGGAGGTACAGATACATACATCATTAAAATGTCATAAATAGATGCATTGAATAATCAAAAAAACTAATGGAATGCTGCCTTTATATCTAGAACACAAGAGGGTAAAAGCTATGCTACAAATATACAAAGCCCTGGTTAGACCACACTTGGAGTACAATGAGCAGTTCTGGGCACTATACCTTAGGAAGGATATACTGACCGTGGAGAGTGTGCAGCACAATTTACCAGAATGATATCTGCCTTCTCAAATGGAAAACAGAATTAACATTCATTGGCTCTTCCCAGCAGTTCAAAAAATGTAAAATTAAGCAAGAGAATCAGATTAACCTATGCATCTTCTTTATGAAGCATTTATTGAGGTTAGTTTGCTATAAACCAAACTAAATTGTTAGCTTTCCAGTATTGTTGAGATTCTGTAAATCACAAACATCCATTCTTTTGCAAGAATGATAGGTCAGATGAGCAACTTGAAACAAAGTTATTAATTCCATTAGGAAAGAAATGGATGTAACCACAACAGCTTGAAACAAAATATGGTAAATTTCCCATCATCCGGCTCACTACCAACCAGAATTCTCTTCTGGCCAGAATTTCTGATGACCTCCTAATATAAATCGTTACTTTACCAACCGGAAGCAAGTATGAAGTTATCCAGAATCCATACCTGTATACCCCGTGTTATTTTATACTTTATAATGTCCTGTTGAAGATTAGAAGTAAAAATAATACTGTTCTTCACTTCCTGAATACTTGCATATTAGTCCATGCTACAAGTATTGCACTGTATTCCATTGGTAAATGGAACTCTCTGTTAACCAACAGTTTTGATTAACTAGCACCACCCATTCCCCGTGCATACCAGTGAAAAGATTTTATAGTACATCCGTCTACTTCAGGCTGCCATTTTACCAGACTAATTTCTTCAATTTTCCTTGTTCAAGCTAAAAAATATGAAAGCACAATCCAGCATGGTGACACCTTCAACACATTCATTTCCACACCCAGCCAGGGCTGCTTCAATACTGCATTGTAGCACTTTAATCCATTTGCTCTCAGACATAGCCTGAGCTGCTACAAAGGTTCAGTCTCAACCCACAGCCTGAGTGCAACAAACGGTGGTTTTAAAGTTTATTGTTTGGGTTTTAGCTAAGTAGTTGGCTTGCTTTAAATGGCTGGTCTTTGAATTAAGCTAAAAATGTACAAGATAGAAAGTGCCAGTATATACCAATCTTCAATAACAGTATACATACACCCTATTTAAGATTGGACATTTAACTGGCAGCTTAACTTATTCAGTACCAAAATACAATCATTTGGCACCATTCTAACTGCATCTCCTGGTCTCATTTAAACATCCTGAAACTATGGGGGGCCTACATTTAAGAAGCTCTGATACTGGCAATGTGCAATGAATGTGTCAAATAGTGTCCCATGGTTGTATTTTTGGAAGACGATGATAGTGTAGAAATGTCCATATTATTTGGTTTGAATAAATAATCTTCAAGTCTGACCAAAGTTGTGATGACCAGGAATTATGTAGCCCTTTAGAATGCAGATCTTAGAGGTCAAGGCAGCGTTTCAAGTCCATCCCGAGGTAAATTCCAGTATTGCCTGGAATAAACTCAGGGAGGGGGTTGGGTTGAAATTACTTGGTCCAAACATAAACAGATGTTACTCATTATCCAACAAAAATCTCTTATAAATTAATTATAAATCTAAACTATTGTGTGTTGATTCCAGTGGGAGGAAAGCAGAGTTAAAGAAAGGATTACATCTTCTTTTACAACAGCCTAGTAAAGAATACCCAGGAATGCTTGTAGCAGATAAGATAATGAACAAAAACACAAATTGCCTAATATTTGAACCATCAATGACAGCTCAAATAAATGTAGTCAAACAAAATGCAACAGGTCAGCCAAGGTTTAATTGCCATTTTTCAGTCGTTAACATTTTTTTTATTAGCACTTTCTTTCTCTACATTTCCCCATACTTATTTTCATTTGCAATCTCTACCTTTCTGCCGTGTTCCCTTCTTCTTTCAGCACCACTGAGCAGGGCTGACAAGCGGATTCCTTTGCTTTTCACCATATTAAAGCCACTTTCCTGCTCTGACAGCCTGTTCTACTCTGCCACCTTACAGCTCCAGCTTCACACTTCTCTGGGCAGCCACTGTTTCTTGACAGACCACTGTCACTTCCCATCATCCTCTCTGTATATCCTCCTCTCTCCCCCTCAGCACGCATCCAGACTTTCCAACAAGCACAATTATTTTTTTTGACAAGCCATCCATCAGCTTTAACTTTAAAAGCACTTTCTGCTGATATCCATTGTTAAACCCTTGCTTTTCATGGGGCTTGCATGAGAGACTATGATATCAGACATTCAAACTACCAAACCATGTAAATTTACTTTGTTCTCAGCTATGTTTCCAATTTCACGTCCAATTTTTCGGTACATTATGCGTAGTTGTTGTGCTTAATATGATGTTGTCAAATCCCATTAAAGTTCACTGTATCGTGCTGCTCTAAAAACAGGTTACAATTTGCGTTCCATAAAGAAAGGAAAGAACACAGTCTGAAGTCAAGCTAAATCTTATTAAAATTATCTGTTCAATTGTTACATTTCTGGATGGAGTAATTTGGAGGCATTAGCAGAGACATATATGAAAATGTCAGCATGCCAACTAATGACAACAAAAGCAAAGGAATATATCTGTGAAACTCAATAAAGGTACTTTGCTGGTGACATAAATTTGATGATAATCTGAGGAAATGAATAAGGAACCATCCAATTTGAATAGGAATTTTTCTATTAAATCACAATGGTGCATTTCCACTTGGCTTAGATCCGAACCTAAGGCATTCTCAAGCACTATAGTGTTTACATCTAGGTTGTGGGGAAGAAAACCTGAATGGATAACATGGACACTTACTGAAACAGATCCTCAGCTGCTAGCTGGTAATCTTGGCCTTAGGGAAAGAATAAGAAGTTATCATTGGTGGATAGAAGCTGTTCATTGCCATGGTTACTACAGTAATATCAGTAGAAAAGAAATAGCTAAATACGTGAGAAGGTGGGAGGCAGGGGTGAGGCGGAGAGAGAAACTGTCCCTGGATGTATAATTTAAAAAGATGTCTATGAGTACAATATGTTTGTTTAATATGTTAAACAACAAAATAGTCTAAAAATGAAGAAGTGCATAAACTTAGCCATATACAATTTCTCTTCCTTACATTTCAATAGTTATACACTCATTAGAATGCAAGCATTCAAATGTTGCAATTTTCTACTGCAAATCTCATGAAAATCAAATGCATTATACAAATAATGGTTCATGATTGATTTTAAAAATGTTATACATCTACTGATATGTTGACCATAAAAGAAAAAGTATGCAAAATAAATCTTAATTTGATGCAATTATATACCCGACTTGAAAAAATGACAAATATTTCAATACTAAAATAATTTTGCACTTGTTCTGATATAATACCACTAATATAAACGTAAAATTAATTCTGATCGGCGCATATTATCTCTGCAGGTTAGTTGAAGTAGGTTCTCTCTGATACTTTTGATACGAAAGTGTATTTTGGCAGGACCATAACACTGTATTGCTATTTTTTCCATTAAACAATTGTACAATTATATGAAATTGTTAAAATAAGTGCCTGAACTCTTTGCACTCTTTCAATTCCTTTTTATGAAATGGAAATGGCATGGCTAATACACCTGCCCAAAAAAAGAGGCATGGGTACTTGCTGTGATGCAGCATTAGAAATTTTAAAAAATACTTATGCACAACCAAGATGTGTTCACATCTTGAGATTATTCTAAGGACCACGTGAAGTTAATAAAGATTTTATTTTACTTAAATACGTGTTTGATAAGATAACTAGCAGCTATGTGCTCTGGTGGAAAAGGTTAAGGCAAGAGACAATTAGCTGAAATAGATGAAAATGAATATAGAAATCTGTTCTGGTCATAGAAACTTCTGAAATGTCTTGTAATTTTGAGAAGTGAAAGGAAAATTATAATGTCACATAGGTTTTCAGTCAAGCATGTAACATAATTAACATAATTGTACTCTCCTGATGGCACGACATTTTTTGAAGATTGCAGGACATATTATGCTGGTGCTAGTTTCACAAAAAGGTAGCTTTAATGTACAGAATTGTAATGGAGCTCCTTAATAGCTGAGTAGCAAAGTAATTAAGCTACCCATTTAACACTGCATTGAGTTCGAGCTCAGCATTGAGCAGCAATCTAGATCACTAAGTACCAGTCTTTTTGGGCTAGCCTACTGTATTTGGCATTCTATCTGTGCAAAAACAAAGCAGAAACAAAGACTGTTGGGTTCTTCCTCCTCTGACGCAAAAGCACTTCCATTCAGTAGAGTGGTATCAGAAGCTAGAGAAATTTGCAACCTATTTGCTTTTCCTGCTAGTTGAACAAAGAATATGTAGAGTTGAGCAAGAAGATAAAAGAAAAAAAACAAAAATGGCAAGTTGCCAGATAGAAAATATTTCATGATTGTCACACCAGGTAAATGGGTGATGGGATTTTAACATAACGAGAGGAAAAAAGTCAACTCCCTTTTCCACTTTTTTCAAAAAGGAGTTAGCACTATGTGTTACATGTAAATCAATGCACATGTTCATAAAGAAGCTAAATGCTAAACATTAGCACATAGTTGTAGCTTAAATAGCTGCTTGTCGTTCCATTACAAGCATAAGTTTACAAAAGTTTATAAAGGCTGACTTCAACAAGACTGCTTTCAACAAATGGAAGACATAAATAACGAGCTAATGTCAGCATGTGTCTGTGTAAGTTAATGAATATCAAATTACATAGAAATGATTATAAATCATCATTACCCAGAATTGTAATTGAACCTGCAATTAAACGTGACAAATGTTACCTAAACCAAATCTTTAATTTATACTTACAAATAAAAAATGATTTGTCTTTTTTAACATTTCATAGTTAATTTCCCATTATGCATTCTACTAATTAGCTCTCAGGAATTACAGAACCCATAACATTTGCCATTATTGAAATATAGTGTCTACATATTCAATAAATACTGGTATGGAAAATAGTTCCAGGAAAATTGTAAACCTTTCTTTACATCATTGTTACATGGCACAGTATTTAAAATAGCTCTGATAAATATTTATCAAAATTAAAATATTGAAAATGCCAATGCACTTTGAGTGACTCAGTGGCTGATCCAATTAAAAGGTTGACATTTGATGGCCTACATCAATGTTTAGTTCCAAAAAAATGCTACTCATGTTCCTTGCTATGAAAATACGAATGAGAGCCAACATCTCCATCTCATCTAGTGAGGCTCACCACTCCCAGGAAAACCATGTCTCAACTTATCAACGTTCTCAGGCAAGATAAGCTTCTTCTCACTTACAACATGTCACTAATAATTGCATTTTGAAGCCTCATCTCAGAATGAAACTACTTCAGCCACATGGGTCACAAGAATTAACTGCCACAGCCTTTAATGAAAACCAAGCCCATCAATCTACCAATAGCCATCATAATTAGGATAACGGTTTAGAAAATTTGGGTTGATGTCAAAACTGCCTTGTGCTGCAAGGAGTGCTGATTAAAATCTTAGTCTGAAAGTTAATGATGAATGCCAGTGGCAACACCGCTATGATAGGGACAAACAGCTCTTTAGCAAAATGATTGCTGTGTCCTATAGAGGAATCTTATTCTCTCCTGGCTTTAAACTTAGGGCTTTGAAGACAAATGAACTGATACTTACCATCTGAACTGACCAGTATGCTCTCATCAGAACAACACAGGCAACACAAGAAAATAATGTCTCACTTTGCTTTCACATCAATTATCTAAAAATAATTGATCCATAATGTTAGGATAGAAACTACAGATTTCTTCCTTGGTACAATACTTGGAATTTTACATAAATAATGATTGAGGATTGAAGGACCTATGTGAATAAGTTGAAACATCTATAAGCAGACACACAAACTAAAACAACATGGAAAAGGGCTGCATATATGCTCATGTTTCTTTGGCAACGTGTTATTCTTCTAAATAAAGCTTATTTTATTTATTGTTTTTAAAAACATGGCCATTGTTGCTTTATTATGGGCACACTTGGAGCTGCAATATTTCAGTGGATGCATTACACTGGAAGTGGAAAAAAGTAAAATTGTAATGCATTTTCTGGAAGCTGAAATGGTGAACAGAATTAATTTCAACTGCAAAAACCTAGCTATCTTTCAGTTTGAATTAGTAGGAATGCTTGTTTGTCATGTAGCTCCTCCAACTGCACACTGAATTTTTCACCAAGTGGCTAAAGATGAAATTGCAAGCCTCAATTCTCATCAAGAATGGTTCAGAAGGTTAATGCATTATGTGGTAGTGAACCATACAGCCTAGAAAGGGTCCTTGATCACCAACAAGCCAGATCTGGTAAACATGTACAAGTATGGATCAAATTTAACTGCGATGAAAATCTCAATAAAAAGCCTGCAACACATGTGCTCCAGACTCATGCAAGACGTACTTAATTTAGATACAGAGTGCTACTGTCACCATTTATGGAGCTTTAATTCAACATAAGTCAGTACCATCAGGAGAAAAGGAACAAGAAGGAGCAAATGGAGGAAAAGCCAAATTGGCTTTCAAGTTTGGTTACTCTCGTTAGTCAGATTCTGACAATTTTGATCCAGCAGAGTTCTACACTTCCATTAGAGGCAAAACAGATAGAAAATCATAATATAGTATTAATAACAACATTGTAAAAAAAATAAGTCCCACTACACTATATTTTATCAGGTTAAAGTGAGTGGGTGACAGTAATAATGTTTTGAAAGTGGTGTCAGAGAGGGTTGTTATGGATAGGGATGGGTAAGAACTGAAACCCTTGTCCCCTTTTCCCTACTGTTAATTATCAGTGTTTTTGGAAAGGAAGGTGGATATGTTTTTCAACATGAGTGTGTGGTCAATTTTTAAATAATAGCAACTTCCATGGGCTTAAATAAAGAGGATTATTTATTTATACATTTACCTCGAAAGTCTGAACGCTATGTCATTCACACACACACTTGAGAAAGATACAGTTCAAGAGGATAGTGCACTTTTAAAAGTTGTAAGCAAAAGAATATTTCATAGTTCATGTTTTTGGCTCGTCATAGGAAAAACATTCTTTGCTGGCCCATTGAAGAAGGTGGTTCACACCAAAAAAGTAGTCTAGTGGTTTCAGTAGCTGGGGTCATATATCAGCAGCGTTGCCGGATTCCCTTGAGGTGGCTTTTTCAGCAGATCACAAAATTGGTTACTTGTGTTTTTTTTTAACAGGGGGTCAAGTTTCTGTTCTGGTGGACTCTGAAAAGGAGTCCATCTCAGCTCCAGGGCATCACTGCAGGAGTTCCTCAGGATAGTGTCCTCAGCTCAACCATCTTCAGCTGTTTCATCAATAACCCTCCTTCCATCATAAGATCAGATGTGGGGATGTTCACCGATGATTGCACAACGTTCAGCACCATTCGTGACTCCTCAGATACTGAAGCAGTCCATGTACAAATGCAGCAAGACACGGACATTATCCAGGCTTGGGCTGACAAGTGGCAAGTAACATTTGCGCCACACAAGTGCCAGGCAATGACCATCTCCAACAAGAGAGAATCTAACCATCACCCCTTGACATTCAATGGCATTACCATCACTGAATCCCCCACTATCAATATCCTAGGGGTTACCATTGACCAGAAACTGAACTGGACTAGCCATATAAATACTGTGGCTACATGAGCAGGTCAGAGGCTAGGAATCCTGCGATGAGTAACTCACTTCCTGACTCCGGAAAGGCAGTCCACCATCTACAAGGCACAAGACAAGAGTGTGATCAAATACTCCCCACTTGCCTGGATGAGTGCAGCTCCCACAACACTCAAGAGCTTGACACCATCCAGGACAAAGCAGTCCACTTGATTGGCACCACATCCACAAACATTCACTCCCTCCACCACTGATTCACAGTAGCAGCAGTGTGTACCATCTACAAGATGCACTGCAGGAATTCACCAAGGCTCCTTAGACAGCACCTTCCAAACCCACGACCGCTACCATCTAGAAGGGCAAGGGCAGCAGATAGATGGGAATACCACCACCTGCAAGTTCCCCTCCAAGTCACTCACCATCCTGACTTGGAAATATATCGCTGTTCCTTCACTATCTCTGGGTCAAAATCCTGGAACTCCTTTCCTATCGGCACTGTGGGTGTACCTACACCACATGGACTGCAGCAGTTCAAGAAGGCAGCTCACCATTACATTCTCAAGGACAATGAGGGGTGGGCAAAAAATGCTGGCCCAGCCAGCGAAGCCCACATCCCATGAATGAATAAAAAACTTAATGTCTCTGCTAAATTAGTAGGAAGAAGAGCACTATAAACACACACTAACTATACATTGGCTAATAACAGAAACAGTCATAGCTTAACATGTGGTTGCCTTTTGACTCAAAATGGACTATAGAGAGAGAAAACCAACATATGAAAAGAAACGGAAAAAATCTTAACACATCGACTTAAAACATACTCAATGTATGTTGACATCTTTTGATGATCTGCTTCTATCACTGCTTGTTTGTCCCTACAACCACAGACCCCCACCCCCCCCTCCACCTCTTTGTCTCTCTATCTCTCCGCCCCCCACACACACACCTTAAACCAGCTTATATTTCAACTCTTTCTTGGACTCGAACGCAAGTTCTGTCGAAGGGTCATGAGGACTCGAAACGTCAACTCTTTTCTTCTCCGCCGATGCTGCCAGACCTGCTGAGTTTTTCCAGGTAATTCTGTTTTTGTTTTGGATTTCCAGCATCCGCAGTTTTTTTGTTTTTATCAATGTATTGAATTTGATGTTAATTTACTGTTACTGTAATGTACCATTTAAATTAACGTACATCCCATTAACAGACAGGATGAACAGTCACTCTCATTCTGAATCAAGTCTATTATCTCCAAAGTAGTATTTGCAAATTTTTTTTCAGTGTGGATTGGTTTAATGTATCTGGCTTGATACAAACCAGTCCTTTTTCATTTTCTTGATATTCAGTGCATGTTTATCAAAAGGGAACATACATAGATATATATTTATTGATACTTAAATGTATTCTAAGAATCTGGCACAATTCTAAAATTCATCCGTCCCAGTTGCTGACTCGTACCAGTACCTGGGTGGAGGAGGCGGGGGGGCCATGGGGGGTTAACTTGGATTCAGTTCCTCAGGACTGTACTAAAATGAGGTGAAGCACCCCTTGGTCTTTCTAGTCTATCGTTAATGACTGGAAAGACCCATTGAACGTTAATCTTATGTTATATAAACCATGCATCCAAATATCTCTCTTCTATGGTTCAGAATGATAAACATTCTGATTTATTTTGAATATTCTGAATTAGAATATCATCAATCTGAAATATTAACTCTGTTTCCTTCTCTACAGATGCTGCCTGACCTGAGTATTTATACTTTCGGTTTTTATCTCGAATTCCTAGCATCCAGAGGGCAAGATTTTTTGGCCCCGCCTGCCTTTTATGCAGAACCTGGAGGGACATTCAGCCTCAAGGTAAGCTGACAGGTTGTGTGTTTACTGCCAGCCTGCATAAACTCTCTGGGTTTTTGAAGGGTGAACTGTGTTATCTGTGCCACCCAAGCAGACATTTACCCTGTAAAGGTCTCTCTGAGGCTTAGTTTGGAGACTCTTGAGCATGGCGATGATTTGCATGCTAAACAGTAACTTTGTGTGTGCAGTTTCATGGGTTATTTGACTCTCTTCTATCTGTGCTAATACAATAGACAGTGCAATACTAGTCCGAGAACTAGAACGAGGCTGAATGTCCCTCCAGGTTCTGCATAAAAGGCAGGCGGGGCCAAAAAATCTTGCCCTCTGGATGCTAGGAATTCGAGATAAAAACCGAAAGTATAAATACTCAGGTCAGGCAGCATCTGTAGAGAAGGAAACAGAGTTAATATTTCAGATTGATGATATTCTAATTCAGAATATTCAAAATAAATCAGAATGTTTATCATTCTGAACCATAGAAGAGAGATATTTGGATGCATGGTTTATATAACATAAGATTAACGTTCAATGGGTCTTTCCAGTCATTAACGATAGACTAGAAAGACCAAGGGGTGCTTCACCTCATTTTAGTACAGTCCTGAGGAACTGAATCCAAGTTAACCCCCCATGGCCCCCCCGCCTCCTCCACCCAGGTACTGGTACGAGTCAGCAACTGGGACGGATGAATTTTAGAATTGTGCCAGATTCTTAGAATACATTTAAGTATCAATAAATATATATCTATGTATGTTCCCTTTTGATAAACATGCACTGAATATCAAGAAAATGAAAAAGGACTGGTTTGTATCAAGCCAGATACATTAAACCAATCCACACTGAAAAAAAATTTGCAAATACTACTTTGGAGATAATAGACTTGATTCAGAATGAGAGTGACTGTTCATCCTGTCTGTTAATGGGATGTACGTTAATTTAAATGGTACATTACAGTAACAGTAAATTAACATCAAATTCAATACATTGATAAAAACAAAAAAACTGCGGATGCTGGAAATCCAAAACAAAAACAGAATTACCTGGAAAAACTCAGCAGGTCTGGCAGCATCGGCGGAGAAGAAAAGAGTTGACGTTTCGAGTCCTCATGACCCTTCGACAGAACTTGCGTTCGAGTCCAAGAAAGAGTTGAACTAGTTCATTTTTTAAACATATGCCTTAACTATATAAGCACTTCATACACTATCACGTAAATTACAAAAATCTCTAAATGCATTCAGTTTCAACGGGTCCTTTAGACTTTTGTTTGTTAAACTTACTTGCAATGAACTAGAATTATTAGAGTTATCAAAATTAAATAACCATTTGACCAAACCCAACATATTGCATTTGCCTAAAGTTTAAGTAAGCAAGCTAAAAACAATAACATCTTTGCTTGTTTTTATTTATCATAATGTCAGATGTGCTTGATTTTTCTTACTCACCTCTAGTTGATTCTATTGTGCAGTAACATGCTGCTATAACACTTCTTTGCTTATTGGAATGTTCCCTTAGGACCTAACTGTTCTAAACAAATGCTGATGCCTTGGACAAGTGTGCTTCCAGTCACATTCCACTGCTATAATTTTTATGGCCTAGACTTTGTGGTCAGCAGTGAAGAAACAGTGAGCAGGGTAAACAGCCAATCACTATGAAGTATTCTCACAGGCACAGAGAAGGAAGTTAAAAGCACTGAATTGGCTTCACTTAAGAACATAAGAACTAGGAGCAGGGGTAGGCAATTCAGCCCCTCAAGCCTGCCCCGCCATTCATTACGATCACAGCTGATCTAATTTTGGCCTCAACTCCAATTTCCCGCCCTCTTCCCATAACCTTTCAACCCATTACTAATTAAAAATCTCCTCCTTAAATTTATTCAGCATCCTGGCATCCACTGCACTCTGAAATGGTGAATTCCACAGATTCACAATCCTCTGAGAGAAGTAATTCCTCATTACCTCTGATTTAAATCTACCACCCCTTAGCCTAAAACTACGGCCTCTCATTCTAGAATGCCCCACAAGGGGAAACATCTACTTTTTCTATCCCCTTTAGCATGTTATATACCTCAATTAGATCTCCACTCATCCTTTTAAACTCTAGCGAGTATAGGCCTAAACTGCTCAATCTCTCCTCATAACACAAGCCCCGAATCTCTGGAATCAATCTAGTGAACTTCCTCTGAACTGCCTCCAGTGCAACTACATCCTTCCCCAAGTAAGGGGACCAGAACTGTGCACAGTACTCCAGCTGCGGTCTCAACAATGCCTTGTACAGTTGCAACAACACTTCCCTATTTTTATACTCTATTTCTTTAGCAATAAATTCCATTTGCCTTCCTTATTACCTGCTGTACCTGCATTCAAGCTTTCAGTGATTCATGGACGAGGACAGCCAGATCCCTCTGCACTGAAGCATTCTGAAGTTTCTCTCCATTTAAATAATACGTCACCTTTTTATTCTTCCGACCAAAATGGATAACCTTACACTTATCCATGTTAAACTCCATCTGCCAAATTTTGGCCCATTCACCTAATCTGTCCATATCCATTTGTAAATTTCTTATTTATTCCTTGCAACTTACTTTCCCACCTATTTTGGTGTCATCTGTAGATTTAGCTGTAGTACCTTCTACCCCTGAATCCAAGTCATTAATATAGATTGTAAATAGTTGGGGCCCAAGGACCGAACCCTCTGGCACCCCACTAGTTACAGCTTGCCATCCAGAAAAACACCCATTTATCCTGACACTCTGCTTTCATAAAACCATGCTGACTCTGATGGATTGCATTTTGACTTTCCAAATGTCCCATTATTATTTCCTTAATAACATTTCCCAACAACAGACATTAAGTTAACTGGTCTATAGTTACCTACCTTCTGCCTCCCCTTCTTTTTGAATAAGGGTGTTATATTAGCATTTAGCCAATCCACAGGAACCTTTCCAGAATCCAGGGAATTTTGAAATATTATAGCCAATGCATCCACTATCTCACCTGCTACTTCCTTTAAGACCCTGGGGTGTAGGCCATCAGGTCCTGGGGACTTGTCACCCTTTAATCCCAATAGTTTGCTCAGTACTTTTTCTCTAGTGTTGATGATTGTTCTCAGTTCCTCCTTCTCTATACCCTCTGCATTACCAGTTACTATTGGGGTGGTATTAGTAACCTCCAGTGTGAAAACTGAGGCAAAATATTGATTAAGCATCTCTGCCATTTCTGCATTCCCCACTATTAACTCCCCAGTCTTGTCCTCCAAGGGACCAACATTCACTTTAGCTACTCTCTTTCCTTTTATATACTTGTAGAAGCTTTTGCTATCAGTTTTTACATTTTGCGCTAATTTTCTTTCATAATTTATCTTTGCTCTTTTTATTTTTTTTTTAGTAACTCTTTGTTGATCTTTAAAAGCTTCCCAATCTTCTAGCCTGCCACTGATCTTTGCAATTTAGTATGCCTTAGTTTTTGCCTTTAAGTTATCTTTAACTTCCTTGCTTAGCCTTGGATGCTTTCCACCCCCCCCCTTACCACCTTTCTTCCTCATCGGGATATATTTTTCTTGGGAGGAAATGAATATCTCCTTAAATATCTGCCACTGTTCATCAACTGTCCTACCTTGTAGTCTTCCTGCCCAGTTCACTGGGGCCAAAGCTGCCCTCATACCTATGTAGTTACCTTTGTTTAACTCCAGAACACTAGTGTGGGACTCAAGTTTCTCGCTCTCAAACTGAACTTGAAATTTCTTCATGCTATGATCACTCTTCCCTAAAGGATGCTTTAATATAAGATCATTAATTAATCCCATCTCATTGCACAAAACTAAATCCAGAATAGCTTGCTCCCTGGTTGGTTCCACAACATATTTCTCCAAGACTTTTAATTTAAAACCTCAGGTAGTAAACATTTATTGATTAAGACAGAAGTAAAATGATAAACAGACATTTTTAATAAAATTTTTAAAATGCAGATTTTATTTTTATAAAACTTAACATTCCACAAATATAAAACTAGCTTTTCAGAGTCAATGAAGGTTGTTGTAGTAATTAGTATTTGATTATAAAATCAGTTATACCCCCTTCAACAAGATGCAACTTTTTACAAGCATTTTTCACAGTGAGATTAACATCATAAAAGTGGAAGCTTTCATCAATTTACACAAATTGCTTAAGGATTTCATTCTGGGAGAGGGGGAAAACCTCTACAATGCACCCTCTGAAAGGGCATTGAATTACAGAATGTCCGTGTTATTCTGTCCATGTGCTGACCCTCGAAGTTCCTATCAATTTCAGTGGATTAATAAAGGAGATTGCTGACAGTTTCACTATACTGCCATTGCTAAAGTTTAAAAAAACCTAAATTTCACAATGTGGCTCTTTTTGTATATTATATCAACTAAAGTATGGTGATGTAAAAATATTACATCAAACTAGTTTTATGATAATGAATTAATGATGGTTATATGCTCAGGAAAAATAAAACCCGTTTATGGTTGGAGATTGAATGAAGCTTTCTTTTATTACAAGATGATGTCTTTCTAATATGTGTACAGATTTCATGGAATCTTTAAGTGATGTCTCCTTTTTGTACAAAGTCTATTGGACAGACTAGGTTCCACTGCTTAGGGATTGCACCCTGGAGACCTCAACTGTGCAACCTTTGGAAAAACATTAAATCACTGACAGCAACTTCTGAATTTCCACATTATTCTACAAAGTTGTTGTCAGTTTCAGCGGCATAATGACAGAGAACGTTGGTAGCTTTGCCATCGTTACTGCTGCAAAATCATGTCATTATGGTACCACACAGGATATTTCCAGCAGATGCACTCTGTAACGAAGTTATATAAATGAATGTTGTCAAATACGGTCAATTTCTAGAGTTTGTTTAGGTTCAGTAGATTCTTCTTCATCCTTACAGGATAAATGTTGATTTTAAAACATTACAAATATTATTACACTAAAGGACAGAGTAGTAACTGTGAGGTCTTGTGGCACAGTGAAGTGTCCCTGCCTTTAAGCCAGAAGCTCCGGGTTCATGTCCCACTCCAGGACTTGATGGCCATGGAAGATACATTCATAATGCAGCCAAACAGGTTGATTACCAACCTGACAAACCTTCCAACATGTCTATGGCAGCAGTGAGAGCGGGAGAATTACCTGGTCAGCCATGCTTAATGCGGAGTGGCGCCCCTCAAGCTATAGCTCTGGCTTCAGGCTAGCTACCTGTGACAGGAAAAACAAGCTATGGAAAACAGATGTAGGCATATGCTTTGTCTGTCTCATGCATCTCTAAACGCGGGATGTCTTCTAGGTCTAAGTAACTGTGTTCTTCTCCTTTTCTGGGACATGCATTCAATTCAATCCCTGACTGACTTTCTGCTAGTGGTAATACTCCTGTATTAAAGTTTATGTGGTCTCAATCCAGTTCCAAATGTACTGTACAAAACTCATGTAATTTCACACAAATTCGCACTACTTTGCCAAGTATTCTCCACTGCACCTTTTACACATAGGATACTTAATGCTGATACTAGGTTTCGAAAGTAAGGATACCAATCTTGTGCTCATTCTCTTATTTTAGAATATTAAATAATGGACAGAGTTCATAATAATGCGAATTATGGATCTTCCTTTAGAAGAAAGAGATCAGAGCTGAACATTGGGAATAATGTATGGAACTAAAAAAGCCAGTCAAAATCCTTACCTTCACAAATCCAAAAATTACCCATTGTACAGTTGTGTTATTAGATGATGTGAAATCATCATTGCAGTATGGACTAATCATAAAAATGCATTTGTTTGTAAAGGTAGCTTGCGGCAAAGTTAGTCACAAATGTTTTTTCCCTCTTAATGACTCAATACATACTAAGGCAAAAGCTTTATGAAGACTCTTCATATTGAATGTTGGCCAGTCAGGAGAATTAGACTTTTGTTTTTAAATCCCTTGTATCCTTTCCAGGACATCAACACCATTTTGTAGCATACCACCAGCAGGTGAATAATACATTAAAGGGAAAAAAAACTATAGTAACCATTTGGTCATATTCTTTTCCTATTTATTTCATGAAGCAAAAGCAGCTTTTTCCTATTGAAGAGTATCAATTTCTAACTTCCTTAATGAAGTTTCTTTCTAATCCAATGTTCCTTCTTGTAAATGCTCTTTTGAGATTTAGGATCAATTTTCTTCCTTTTCTGCTGGTTTTATGCCATCCCTTGCTTGTTTACTTTCATCCTGCTCACTCCCTTCCATTTTCTCATTTAGCATTCTCTCTTGCACTGCTTAATTTTATTTCTTCAGATTTCCAAGTTTCTATTGCATAAAAGCACATGATAGGGCAGAATTTTACATCATGCGAGCATGCACCCGACCCATTCAGGTGTAAAATTGCGCATTGAGTGAGCATCCCGACGTCATCGCGCATATGCCCATATCTAGGTTGGTGGGTATGAGCGTGTGCCGGAACCATGCCCGGCCTTAATTAAGAGGTCACATAAGGCCGTTAAAAAGCCAACTGTTGGCGATTTTTAGTTGCCCATGTAATTTTGCATTCATCGCACGGGCAAAAATGGGCAGGTAGCCAGCTGACAAATTCAAAAACCTCATCCACAGGCGGGATAAAAGGGATCGGCAGCATTGCCAGTGTCAGTAGTTGGGAGTTTGGTATATAGTTTTCTGCTGGTGACTTATTGGTACTTGGCAACTTCATCTGTTTGTGCGTTCATTGTTAGCATTTCCAGGCTTTATATCAGGCCTTTTTGATGTCACCTGGTGGATTCAGACAGCCTTCTGTTACCCTGGTAACAAAGATTGTGGTCTCCGCTAGTGGCACTTCCTCTAAGGAGGAAGAGAAGGCCAGGTGTACCAATGCAGCTTCCAAGGGAGGGACCTGTCAGAAAAGAGGCACAGGCAGAAGGGGAGCCCAGCCAGCAGGAAGTCCGAGGCAGAAGGGACCGCAGAAGATGCCACTATCCTGCTGCCGGGGTTTACAGGCACTGACGCAGCTAACTCAATTTGTCTAAGGTACAATGCTGAAGGATGCTCCACCACTCAAGGGAGACAGTGACCTCCATTTGTCAGATGATTGGGCCTGAGATCAGCTCCGACTGTGTGGGTGGGCACCCCATGCCAGGGGCTCTGAAGGTTACAGTGACCCTCAACTCCTATGCCTCCGGCTTATTCCATGGGTCAGTGGGGGATCTGTGTGGAGTCTCCCAATCAGGTGTCCATAGTTGCATCAAGCTGGTGACAGAAGCTCTGTTCAGGTGGGTACTGACCATCATTATTTACCTTATGGACTAGGCCAGCCAGGCTGAGCAAGCCAGAGGCTTTGCAGTGATTGCTGGGTTTCCCCGTGTCTGGGGTGTAATCGACTGCACATATGTGGCCATCAAGACACCAGTGGGATATCCGGGTGCCTACATCAACAGGAAGAGATTCCACTCCATGAACATACAGGTAGTGTGTGACCACAGGATGCAGATTCTGCAAGTCTGTGCAAGGTACCCTGGCAGTTTCCATGACGCTTATATCATGAGACACTCCCAGGTGCCAAGGCTACTCAGTGCTCCAGCCTGACTGCATGGATGGCTGCTGGGTGACAAGGGCTATCTGTTGAACAGGTGGCTCATGACACCTCTCCGCCACCCAAAAACAGAGGCAGAGCAGCATTACAATACAAGTCATGTCTCCATAAGGGCAGTGATAGAGAGGACCATAGATCTTCTCAAGATGCGCTTCCGATGCCTGGACCACTCAAGAGGTGCACTACAATAACCCCCAGAGTGGGCTTCACTGATAGTGGTTGCATACTACGCTCTCTACAGCCTGGCACTGGCACTGGAGGAAGAGGATCTCGACGTAGCTGCACAGGCCACAGATGACGAGTCCAGTAGTGAGTCAGAAGAGGAGCACAAGGAGATTGTTAAGGTCATGGAGGCAGACCTCAGTAACCTCCAGGGAGGCAGGGACATCAGGCACACCTTGATTCAATGCTCCTTCAGGGAGGCTATCAAAGATCAGCTTCAACCTCACGCCAGGGCTGCCGCCTCCATCCCGGATGTCTGAAATGACTCTTTCATTTGCACCCAAAGTCCACTCAATATCTGTGCAATAAAGTATCCAGCCATTCACATCTAGCATTACATACTTGCGTACCCTGCACCCGAAAGGAAAAATGTGAAGCATTCTCAGCTCATCAGAACCAAAGCAAATTTAATGTTTCATCACACTGAAATCATTAGGACATTATAACTACTGGTGTTGATGTCCACATGAGCAGACATATAACCCAAAAATAAATTAATAAAAATCACCCATGAACTGTCCCTCTCATGCTCATGGTGCCTTAAACTTGCGTTTGTGAGTGCTATGCATTGGTGCCCTTCCCCCGACCCCCTTGCTGGCACTGCATTGGAGGCAGTCTGCTGACTCTGGTGTCGTGTTGGCCTTGATGACCTTGGCGGTCGCCCTTGGCCAGTGGCCCCGCCTTGGAGGGAGCGGCCAGTGCCACAACTGGCAGCACCCCCTGTCATCGCAGCCACATCAGACATGATGGTCACTGGCAGAGGGGCAGAGGAGCTGCTGCCATCATTCAGAGCGCCCTGAGAAGAGCCTGCAGAGTCAACAAGCAGCTTGTGCGCCAATGAGGTTGCTCTGGACCTCGCTGCTCACCATGGATGGATGGGCACCTAACTGGGATACTGAGTTCCTCATTCATCTCCCACACTGGCACTAACCACCTGAGGCCATTGCCTGTGTGAGGGCTTGTAGATCCGAGCACAACGCCAGGAACCTCTGATTCAGTCCTTGGAGCTGCCTCTCCATGAGAGTCGCCACTCTCTCAATGGAGGAGGCAGTGCGCTTGGCCATGAAGGTCAACGTAGTGCTCATGCTTCGCATGGACTCCTCCACAACGGAGACCATGGCATGCAGACCCTCATGGATCTACACCAGATCCTCCTGCACATCCTGCTGGACATCCAGAATCCGCGGCCTAATGGACGATTCCAAAGGCTCATCACCTGCCTTCGACGGAACATTGTCCTGGTCCCTAGCAGTCCTCCAACTGCTGGCACCCTGGGCACTTTCTGCTTTTGCCTGCACCTCAAGCGAGTGGGAAGGGCCCTCACCAATGTTCACTGACATTCTCGCTGCCATTCTAATGTCCAACGAGGTGCTGGTATCATCTCTACCACCTGCTTCAGAAAGCAGGTGTAACGCAGGTGCAAGTGAAGCCTGGTGGTCCTCAGACACCAGGGTTGGGCCTTCAGGGTCCAGAGTGCATGCTGGTGAACCTAAAAGGGAGGACAAGGACATGTCATAAGTTAAAGTCACCACACTGTCGCTGTGCATGCCAGGTACCCTAGTGAGACAACGGAGATCTGCATCATGGTACCATCGTCTTTCAATGATCAATGGGGACTCCAGGTTTGAGGCTCCCAACAATGAAGAGACCACCTTAGAATGAGTATGAGTCCCAAAAGCTGCATTGCCTGCCTAGAGCCAGGATTAAGGACATCTCCTCAGGGCTGGAGAGGGACTTGGAGTGGGAGGGGAGAGATCCAGTTGTCATTGTCCACATCAACGACACTGATAGGACTTGAAAGGAGGTTCTGCTGAAAGAATTTGAACAGTTAGAAGCTAAGTTAAAAAGCAGAACCTCCAAGGTAATAAACTAGGGATTACAACCCGAACCATGGGCAAACTGGCATACAGTAAATAAAGTTAAGGAGTTAAATGCGTGGTTCAAAGATTGGTGTAGGAGGAATGGGTTTCAGTTCATGGGGCACTGGCATCAGTATTGAGGTAGAAGTGAGCTGTTCTGGTAGGATGGTTTGAACCACTCTGGGACCAGTGTCCTGGCAAATCGAATAACTAGGGCTGTGGAGAGGGCTTTAAACTAAATAGAGTAGGGGGGGGAGTTGTTTTGGGGAGGGCATAAGTAGGATTACAAAGCAAAAGCGTATGGCAGCATTGCAGGGCAGCTACTTAGGTAATGATACCCAGAGTGTGACAGGAAGGGACAGAGTGTGCAAACATAAAGAAACAGCAGCAAATAGGCTCAAAGGGGCGATAAATGGTAAAATGGCAAAATTAATGGCTCTACTTAAATGCACATAGTATTCAGAACAAAATAAATGAATGACACAAATAGAGGTTAATGGGTATAATCTTATAGCCATAACGGAGACATGGTTACAAGGAGATCAAAGCTGGAAACTAAATATTCAGGAGTATGTGACTTTCCAAAGAGACAGGCAGGAAGGAAAGGGCTGTGGGATAGCTTTGTTAGTACGAGATGGAATAAGTACAATAGCAAGAAATGATCTTTGATCAGAAGATGTGGAATCCATATGGGTGGAGGTAAAAAATAACAAGGGGAAGACAACACTAGTAGGAGTAGTCTACAGTAGCTATGCTGTAGGACAGAGATTAAATCAGGAGATAATGGGGGCCTTTTAAAAAAGGCTGTATATTAAGCACTCCCACCGGGTTGCATGGGGAGTGTGCCAGCTCTCGAGCTCTGGGGCATCCTGCTTGAACCTGCTGGGCAGCAGCAGTTTGGGCGGGCCTCTGCCTGTATGTGCCCCCTCTGCTTGGTTATGGCTAATCTTCTCCTGAAAAGGACAGAGGAGCATTGATTAGTCCACTCTCTACCTGCAGCACCATTGCAGACTGGCCAATTCCAGCTGAGGAACATCTTGCAGGGCACATCCAAGTTGTGGCCCTCGAGCAGAAAGACACTTAGTCCAAGCAGCCAAGGCTCAGCCCCTTGACCAACTCCAGTGTCATTGACAGCTGGCAGTCAGACTCTAGCACCCCTGAGGTCCACGGGGGTGCACGGCCATGCCTTAACACTTCTGCACACACGGTACTCACCCTTCCTGAGTGCAGCAGATCATTGAACTGCTTCTGGCATTGCACTCATGTGTGCCATACCATGTCATGCTGCTCACCAGTGCTGCCACCTCCTCCCATACCCTCTTTGTCAGGTGCAGTGGCCTCCTCCTCCCATCTCTGAGGACAAGGTTGTCCCTCCTGGCAGCCACTTCCTCAGGCAGGACTGCGAGGCAGTTACCTGAAAAGCAGGGGGCCGAGTGCCCACCTAACCTGCCTTCCCACCTGGTGTCTTCAGCTACACTCAACTCCATCAAGACAACGCAGAACAGATGTCCTTTCATAGCAGCCTTTCTGGTGCTGCCTGGGCTGTTTTTAAACTGGCCACCGGATCGCCATTGGACCCGGCGGCCAACAGGCCCTCTTCCCCGCTAGGCCCTTCCCGACCAGTGAAGAGCCACGTTTCACGCTGGGCGGACCTTAATTGGCCTGCCAGCATGAAATGGCGATTGGGGGCCAATCATGGGTGGCAGGCCGTTTCCCGGCCGCGCATGTTGCTACTGATCACACCCACCCACCGACCTCAAAACTTTGTCCATTATTATCTTAAAGCAAATACATTGCTACCACTTAAAGACTTCTAATGCCAAATGTACATTATCCTTCATTCCTTCTCCATTTCTGATCTGCCTTTATGTTTCCATCTCTGCATTACCTGATTGGCCTCTTCAAACATCTACCAGCTTCTGCTTTTAGTCTAACACAGAAATTCAAGCAAAAGTACTGGAGGTAAAAGCAACCTATCCACTTTCGCACACACTCTGAAATCAATCTATTGGCCGCACAAATAATCAACTGGTTTCAGAATGCAGTTACTCAACTTCGGGTAATATTCACTGACCCGTTATGTAACATGTAGTTTCTAGCTATCCAGGATAGATGGGAGAGGGGCAAGGAATCAAATCAGGTTGGAATTCTGCACAATTTTTTTCATTCTTCTGCCATTGCAGAGAAGATTGTCTCGAAATGGAAAAATGCAAGAGTCTTTCCTAGTTTATTTCCATCTCCTTACCTAATAAGGAGGAACTCCCCAAAATAATCAGCAAAGTGCAACTTAGGGAGTTATAGATGTAAACCTTTATCATTGTATTGGCATCTCCTGATTGTTGATTAGTAAGTGGGGGGCTGCAATCCAAAAACAAAGTTACAGGTCTCATCAAAATTCTTGTTCACCTATTTTTGTTTAAGGTAAAGTATTCCACCCACTTTAAATTTGTTCCTAGGAGGCCAACATTATCTTAGTGAAAGGCAACTGTACAAATGAGACTGTTATTTGTGAGGAATCTTGTGAATACAAGGACAATATTACAGGCAATGAATTTCCATAGATTGCAGAGTATAAGTTGACTTTTGAAACCTCAAAAAATCCTTCTAAAAATAGGATTCAATTTATAAACCGTGCATACAAGGTGACCCACCAGTACAGTTCTGGGTGTGGGAGATCGTCATTTTCAAATGTAAAAAAAGCACAGGCAATTCATACTAATATGGCCTGATTTATTAATGAATTAATTGTATAAAGATACCTTTAATCACACTTAGCGTTTTAAAACCGTCACATTCATTGCCTTTGGCATCCAACGCAGAGTTCATCAAATTCATTGAGTCACTTTGGCTATGACATCATTGTAAAGATCCCACTCTGGATCAGATTAAGCGCTTTCACTTTCAAAATTATCCCTCCACAAAAAATCATCTTCCTCTCCATCCACCGAATTGGATGTTCCGCATTTTATGAAGAATCTGATGATGCTTGGTACATGAATAGCATCCCATGATTTGATAATAAAGCCACACAAAATATCAAGCGGGTAGAATCCCACACTTTATGAAGGTTTTTTCTAAGCCAACCATCATTCATTTATCATATTGCATTCAGCATGAACATGATTGTTGAATGGTTTGCTGAGGCACACATTCAAAGGCTGAACCACAGTTGATAGACCCCTGGTATAACTGCAACGTGGGTGTTATTTCTTCACAGGCACCACTTGATCTCTTCGGTTATATAGGTTCAGAAAATGTCCCACACTAGTAAGTTGCATTCTTTGCATAGGCCACTGGGACAACAATTCCACATATTATCAGTCCATAACTTCACTCCATCCTCATCCATCCAAACCTTGTCATGGACATGCATAAAAATTCCTGAAGGGAACTTGATGTTCAGCTTAGCTTTACATTTGAAAACTACTACAGGTCTTAATTTCGTTCCATCGGCCATGCAGGCTAGTACCACCGTGAATCTCATCTTCTCATGTCCTGTCATTTTCAGTAGAACTGTTTTCAAATCTTTCCACTCCACAATTTGGCTGCTGGACATGTTGGAATTCATGGGTGTTTCATCCATGTTTCCGACTTAATGGATACATATGTTTGTACCGCTGTCTGATGTTGAATTGCTGGAGACTGGTAATTTTGGCATTGAAGTTTTTTGGTAGTCTCTGAGCAATACCGGTTTCCAGCTGCAACACTAGACTGTTCTGTTCCTTAAAGTGGCTAAACCAACTACCTGTTAGCCTGAAATCTTTGATGGACTCACGATTTGATTTGGCCTTGTATTTCTGGCAACTATGTAACCATTCTGACAATTTCCGAGGGCTCATTCTGATATGCACCTCAAGGTCAGGCCAGTGGCTGATCCCTGTTCTGATGGTACACTAGGTCGTGGGCATCTTCTTCAAGCTGGATTCCATCATCTTCCATTCTCACAGCAGCTTTTCACTAACACCAAATTCCCACTCTGCAGTGCGGTTACTTGACAAGTTAGCAAATATTACGACTTATAGTTTGAAAGCAGCTTCTTACTTCATTTATTGTGCTGGATGAGTCATTTCTGTTCATCACAACATGCTATGTACAGTCTGCTCTGCATGGGCATGTCTCAAACCCTTGGGGATCGCAACACAATCCATATCACCTGCTTGATCCCATGTGCTGACTTACAATATAAGGAACTAGAACATGCAATTTGTGGTGAAAAATTGAGGCCAACTATGAATGCAAGTATAGCATTTTGTAGCTGAAAGGGGGAGGTTGACTTATATGCCCAGTATATGCAAAAGCATGATTTTTGGCATCGAAAAACCAGGGTTGCCTCATATACCAGGTCAACTTATAAACCACAATCTATGGTATGATATAAGAGCATGTAACTACACCTTTTTTTAGCTTGACACCACCACAGCTTCCGATTTGTTACACTGACTGCCCAACATCCAGCACTGAATGATCAGAAATTTCTACCAACTAAAATGTTGGGAAAATTTTCCTGGTCACTATCTGAGATTGAACCAGGCTGTTCACAACCTTGGAACCCAATGTAACCCAGAGATTAGCTTCTGACCCCATATATGCTCATCATCAAGACTACCTGCTTCCATCCTTTGTAGCATCACTTGCCTTCCACCCCCATTTCAACCTACCTTCTGCTGAAATTCTCATTCATGCTTTTTGTTACCTCAAGGCTCAACTATTCCAAAGCTCTCCTGGTCAGCTTCCTGTCTAGTACCCTCTGTAAATTTGAGCTCATCCAAAACTCTGTTGCCCTTATCCTAAGTCACAAGTCCCATTTAACCACAAATCTTGTGTTTGCTGACATACATTGGTTCCCAGTCCAGCAATACCTTGATTTTAAAATTCTCATCCTTATTTTCAAATCCCTAAATAACCTCACCTCTCCCAATCTCTGTAACATCCACCAGCCCTTCTGTCCTCCAAGATCTCTGCTCTCTTCCAATTCTGGCCTCCTACACATCCCCAGTTTTCATCTCTTCACCACTGGTATTCTTGCCTTCAGCTGTCAAGGCCCTAAGATCTGGGATTTGCTCTCTAAAACTCTCTGCCTCTCTAATTCCCTTGCCTCCTTTAAGGTACTCCATTAAACCTACCTCTTTGACCAAGTTTTTGGTCACTTGTCCTAATATCTTATTTGGCTCGGTGTCAAATTTCATTCATTAACAATCCTTGTGAAGTGCCGTATGATGTGCTATGTTAAAAGTGCCATATAAATGCAATTATGTTGTTCTGATAATCGATAATAATAATATATTTTATTGAAGCTTTTCACCTTGCACTCATCAAGACAATCGCAAGAATACCAGTGTCAAGGGAAGCAATAATTTGAGGCCATTGTCCTGATGCATACAAAACGAAAAGCTTTGACAAAATGTCTTTTTTTCAGCAATACTCACATTTTGTACTACCAAACTACTATTAATAATAATATACAAGTACACAGTACACAAATGCCAACCCAATAAGTAATCATAAAGTTACTGGTAACTTTTTCAATACAGTTCTATTTGCTTTCTTTCTTAAAAACTGGATGCTTTCACAGCAGTGTATCTTACACCACATGTAAACTGGTAGTTTAAAACTAGGAACAATTGCTATGAAGCAAAGTGGCAGAAATATATATCAAGCTGGTAAAATTGTGGGGGGCGGGGAGGAGGAGTGGTTGGGAGAGGCAAACACAAAAGAATTGCATATATTATAAGTGAATACCTTGCTTAATGATGAATCAGTTTAATTTGAAAACCAATGTAATTACATATGACCCAGAAACCAAACAGATGATATAACTAAACTGATTTGGGTATGCTCAGATTATACATTTCAACCAGTATTGCTTTATTGACTGAACTGTTTTTGCATCTCAGAAAAATGGATTCCACAAAACTCTTCAATGTTGTCACTCCAATTTTCCTACATAAAAAGATGAAGGTGCACAGCCAGTCCTTGGAAAAATGTTGCCCCAGTTGAGGGATTAGAGAGAATGACGAAATCAACTTTTAAAAGTTCATTTTGCAGTCCAAGTGTATTTAGATATAAGATCATCATGGTCTCTTATGGTACCTTCTAATTTGGGAGGTATGAGTTTTCAACTCAACTATAAATGGAGGCATTGTTTGCTATAGATCTCCAAGATATACCACACTCTTATTGCAGTGTTAAACAAGCCTTTGATTTCAGTTTTCTTTTCCTATTTTCTTCCTTAACTTAATCTAAAGAAAAATAAGAGATGGATACAAAAACAGAGGGAGAATTGTTCAATCAGACAAAACAGGCAGACGCTTGTAGTGTGAAAGTAAAGCTCAAAAGAAAAATATAAATATAAGACAAAATAGAATAACTGAAAATTATTTACAGAAGGGAAAGTGATCTTTTCTTTCACTTGCCATGGGTCTGATCTTGTAATCAGCTACGCAGTGAATGAGCCATGCTTGCACCTTTAATGTCCTTTAGTGCAAATCCTAAGCCCAACATTAACCCTTTGACTATAAGGCATGTATCAACCCACCTTAACATCAAAATGTATAAGAGGCTAAAGTCAGGATATGTGGAGCATCGAAGTATTGTGTTACAATTACTGCATGTTAAATAAAGAATTTTCTATAATAATAAAAACAAAAAAACTGCGGATGCTGGAAATCCAAAACAAAAACAGAATTACCTGGAAAAACTCAGCAGGTCTGGCAGCATCGGCGGAGAAGAAAAGAGTTGACGTTTCGAGTCCTCATGATCCTGTCGAAGGGTCATGAGGACTCGAAATGTCAACTCTTTTCTTCTCCGCCGATGCTGCCAGACCTGCTGAGTTTTTCCAGGTAATTCTGTTTTTGTAAAGAATTTTCTATCCCGCTTTCCTTCAGATTTGTTGTATATGGACCAGTCCTGTCCTTCTGAATTTATTACACACAGGATCCCATAAACATTCCATACAACCAATGGGATGCATGAGTGTAAAAGGAGAGATTAATATACTCATGCAGTGATATAGTAATGATAACAGCTTTCTCTCTAAGCCAACACACAATTTAAGCCTTTTTGGAAAAAAAAGCTATCAGTAAAGATCAATGTCCTAATCACTGCTAAATATACCAAATCAAAAGTTTTAATGACATTTATTTACGCGTTATCTTTAACGATTTGTCTCCAGAAAAAAAACTTCAACCAGCAACTACCTTCAATATAACATTGCCTGTGAGTCACTTAATTTCTCACCTCCCAATAAGTCCTGTTCATTAAGTTACAGTATTTAGTGAAAATCACCTCCTTTACGTTAAATATTTAGTGAAGCAAAGCAAAATGGTCAGTCAAGACCAACACAGAGCCAAATCACCATATGGTTATAAATGACCCATGTGGCTTTCTACATGTTTGTTGTATGACATCCCTATTGCTGTCATCAAACAGCAGTAATTAGGAATAATCAAGTGGGTGTTAATTGAATGTAATGAAACAATCTTTAGTCTGACTGAGCCTAGTATTTGCCTCTTACTAGCAATTATGATCACTAAGTACTCATTCTAATCTCTTTCTTCTTGTGAACCAAACAGAGGTGCAGTATTTGCACAGCTGATGGTTTGTTTTGTCTGCAATTTAGACTTGATTTAAACCAGGAAACTCAATTTGCCAAGCTGTCACCAACTGCTGGAATTTAACAAAAGAGTTAGAGCATTTGATGACAATAGCATACTTTATTTCATCTACAGGAAAAGCCATCTATTAATTGACTGACCTTTAAGCATGCTTTAAACAGTCACAGCACCTGAATGCAGAAGAAAAAGGACATCTAAAAAAATTGCAAAAATTATTTCACCCCTCGTGTTTTTTTTAAAAAGGTAAAACCCAAAATCTAAATTTTGCTGAAATCTCACAGGATGATCCTTTCCATTGGAATCCTCAATGTTGATACAATGTCAATAACAAAAGAATTTCAGGTAAAAACAGAGCTAAAGATAGTTGCATTGAACAGCAACTTACCTTTGGTTACTAGGATCTCCAAGAACATCAGATCAATGTATTTTGATTTTTTTTAAAAAAGGAATTTATATAAAATAAAGAGATTACAATTTGGATTAATTTTAAATCCATTAAATTTTTTCCAACTATATTCTTCCTCTAGCTTCAATGTTTCACTGAATCTTAAAGGAATATAAACCATTTCTCCCTCTGTATGTTCAAATAACTGATGAAACTGATCCATATGGTTCAAATTTATTAAGAATAAGATTATGAAACTCACATTGGAAAGTTTTAAGTTTGACAAGGTTGACCAATGTAGCCTTTTAAGTGACAGGCTACAATCCATGCAGTAAGCATTGTTGTACTACATCTTGGCTGACAGTTTCCAGCATATTCCCTTCTTACAATTGAATGATATCATCTGACCTTGAATAGGATTTAAAGTAAAACAGGTCCAAAATAAGCAACAGATGATGTAAATAAGGTATGTTTCATAAGAATGTCATAATAGTACTTGATGGAAACGTAAGGAAAAAAACACAAAAACATTACATCTTACAGAATGTCTGCTGCTTCTGTTAAATACAACACTCACCACAGGGTAACCTCAGATACGGGGTACTTATTTTGAGCCATGTAAAGGTGATAGGCTTGCACTATGCTGTCATTTTCCAGCCAGAGAAACATAGCTGTACATGCAAACAGCCTCACTTAACAGCATTCTAAAACAGTAATATTTCACGTTAAAGTCAACAGTAATATTAGTTGTCTGTTAACATTAAAAACAATTTAAAGCTTGACACATGGGGCGGAAATTTATGGCTTTGTCATGGCAGGGGCGGGGCTGTAAAATGCAGCGAGCTATTCAAAAGTCTATCAACTTTGTCGGGACCGGAAAATCCCGCCACCAGGAGAGGCCATAAAGTTCCACATGTGGAATGAACTTCTGGACATGTGAGCGGGGGCATAAAACTAGACTAATTCAAGATGGAGTTGGTTAGGGTGATCGAGGGTAAAATGTAATTATTCATATTTCACACAGATGAACTAAAATGGGCCAATGAGCCTCTCATCTACTTTTATGTTGTCATCTATTCAAAAGCTGACAGTCAAACCAATGGACCATCCAGAGATAAACCAAATAAAATGACTTAACACCCAAATTACACACTTCATTTGACTCCTGCAAAAGCCAAATTGTTTGCAATGAGTGCAGTATAACTACGCTATTATTCTGTTTCAAGGCAAGTGGTATAATAAAAGTATCCTTCAGAAAATGAGTAGTAAATTGGTACACCACTGTTCCTAATTTTCTCCTTTACTTTTTTGAAATTTCTCAGAACTTAAGAGCACCTTGCACCTGATGACCAGGCTCTTACCAGCAATGGAGAGGGAACGTCACTCTCATATGCCCAGTTTTTGTTTTACCATGGCCACATGTTCCTTCCAGTTTTTGATGCACCCCTATGAACCATATCCCAAGTACCTTCAGGTAGTGTGACCTGACAGTGAAGGGAACAAAAGATCAGTCAGCCCAGTTCCCAAGAACACAACCTCGCTCTTACCATGATATACTTTGACTCCTGAGGCCAATTCAAACCGGTCGCAGATGCTCATCAGTCTGCACACCAACAGCGATCCGAACAGAAGACAGTGACATTGACCCTGTACAGGGAGGCTTTGACCTTGTGACTTCAATGCCTGGAATTGTCACCCCTCTTATGCCTACTCTTCCTTATGAACACGGCAATATATTTGATACAACACAGGATCAAGACAGGAGGAGAGGGCAGACCTGCCTGACTCCAGACTTTATCAGGAAGCTTTCTGATTCCCACCCACTGATTGAAGATGCACTGTCATGAAAATATAATAATTTTCATAATATTGTGATTTATTGTAAAGGTAGGTTAATAGTGGAGTTTGGGTTAGTTTCTCTGTGTGTAGGTGTGTGTGTGTGTGGGGGGGGGGAGGGTGGTTAATTGAATTTCAGACAGCTAGTGTGCAGCTTTTGAGTTATCAAAAAAGCTAGGTTTGAAATGCTAAATACGTAAACATGGTTGAAGTTTTAGGCTTTGAAGTGTGAGGAATATTTGCATTTTTAGATAAACCAGAGCGGCTTGAATTTCAAAGCGATGATGGGATCTTACACCTAGCCATAGGAAGTTAAACCAAACTGTGTTAATTTTTCCCAAAAATTACTGATAATATGAGCACAATGAAATATTTATTTTATGGAGAAAGTAAAGTTGTAAAGACATATTGTGACAATGGAATTTATCTTAAAAAGGGAGAAACATGTATAAAGGAGATGAGGTTATATGTAAGGAGGAAGGAATTCTAAGATCTAACAAGTGTGAAAAGCCTCCAGCCTATGTGTATCAAGTTCCTGTCTACAGGAACTGAAGCTAAGAAAACTCATTGTGAATATCCCCGTCCAGGGTATTGCATGCTTTCCCTGGGTCTGTTGAAAACTATTTTGTTTTACCATTGCCTTAATGGAGGTGTAACTGAGAGCTAGATTAATTAGGGGATTTAGGAGTTATTATGGTAGTAATTTGTAGACCTTTGTATGAGCTTAAAATCTTTTCTTCTATTAGCAAATATTTAATTTGGTTTTGTAAAAAGACTTGGTAGTCTTATTACTACTGAATTCAAGGCACACATCTCAAAAAATACAAATTGAAAAACAGTTGTGGCAGCTGTTTCAAGTTTCCCTCTAGGATTTGAGCAGCTCAGCATTTACCATTCACTTTGCCATAACAGCACCACTGATGTTTGTGTAGAGCAGTTGGGTTTAATTGCAAATTCCCTCCCTAAACCCCATTTGGAGAGCACATCCACCATGTAGGTGTGCGATATTCTATCAAAAGCATTCTCCTGATCCAAGCTGGTAAGGCCAGTGTACATCCCCTGTCCTGCACATAGCTAATCATACCCTGAGTACAGGATAAACACCAACATGGAACAGCTGGGAAGAGTGTAATTGTAATTTCTCTTTATTTCTCAGTGCAGGCTAGGGATCAAAAAGGACCTTTGTGGTCAGTGTAATATAGAAACACAGCACATGGTGCATCTATGTTCTGAGCGACCACAGGAATTAAATTAAAGAATGTGTTAAAAATCTGGCCTCACTATAGTACTACAATTACAGCCATGTTCTAAAAAAAGACTACAGCAATTTCAAATCTCAGAACAAAACTTAAATATGGATTATCTGACCACTTTGACTTTTGCAAACAGTGCATTAAATTTAACCCAATTCAATTTTAAACTATTGGATTCAAAAGGCATGCATATAATGCACCACTTTAGTAACAATTGTACTTCTGGGCAGCATGCTATTTATCATAAAACATTTAAATGGGTGGGAATAGATGGTTTTGGAAATAAAAACACTCTGGTGTGAATTGAGAGTCAGTAATTCCTCCTAGAAAGTAACCATTACTCAGACAAGTAGATGGTTATTGACAGTATGAGAGAGACTGTCTGTCCTGGAGCCAGTAACCTTGGTTAAGATGCAATGTCACAAACACCCCACCATCACTCTCTAAGATGTACAGCATATTATTTGAAGGGAAACAAATGTCAGCACTGAATGTCAGAACAAGGACACATCTCCTGCCTCTTAACAAAACTTATCAGCTTTTCAATTTTATAGGGTACCTTTTTACACTTGCTATTTTGATTCATTTTACACTGCAATAGCTGACATAGCAGCAAACTATCAGGACTTTGTGAAATTAGTTGGTTTACAACCATCTTTGCATAAAGTAAGCACTGAGTTAATTTTAATGACTACTCTAGTGTTAAGGTTAAACAGTCTGGAAAACCTCAATTTCATGGTAAGTGAAGCTTATAGCAAAGTTAACATACATTAAGTTTTCTGTGTATTCTTGAAAAGTTTTATATACACGGTCATTGGTTTCATAATTATATACTCATAAAGCCTTTGGACTATTCACGTACATTTTTATTTGCAATTTGGTTCCACAATGAAGAAAATTAATGTTTTGACACAAGATGTACTGATCAGTTTAGTGCCAGAGCACACATACAATTTGTTGAACTCCCTATCTCTAATCTCTTCCAGCCTCACAACACTCAGGAGATATCTGCACTCCTCAAATCTGGCCTCTTGAGCACCCTGGTTTTAAATCACTCCACCAATGGTGGTCATGCTTTCAGCTGCCTAGGCTGTAAGTTATGGAATATGTTTCCTACACTTCTTTGACCAAGCTTTTGGTCATCTGATCTAATATCTCCTTTTGTGGCTCAGTGTCATATTTTGTTTTATAATGCTTCTATGAAACGCCTGGGGATGTTTCATTATGTTAAAGGTGCAATATACATCTAAGTTGCTCTTGTGCTCAAGTTGAGGGATATTATTACTGGCAAATGGAACACTTAGAAGTAAACATAAGGTTGCCTATAATGTGAAGATTCCCTGGTCAAGTGTAGCATACTATGATGCTCATAATGCTTTTTCTACTCTGCTGAAACAATGTGGTTTAAAACAACTTTAGCAGAGTGAGTACCCACTACTGCACCAATGAGATTTCTTTTCCATTTCCCACACCATTCTGTGACCACAAAGATTTTGCGAATTTAGTGCTAATTAATGCTGAGTGAATTAAGGACAATTTTGTGCTTTCAATCCATTGGAAATGAATCATGTAATAAGCCAGACTTAACCAAATGATTTTGTCTGTGATCTTCCCGGCAAGACCACATTCTAAGCTGTATAGGCACTGGTGTTAGTTCTCAATGCAGTATTTTACAACCGCTATCAGGTGAACTGAAAAGCACTACAATTCCCGGAATTTTACTTTTGTGTTTCCAACTGCACTTTTTTTCCCTAAAAAGATTGTCACAATGCAAACAATTGTCTTTAAAAATAGGAGTTATGTTTGGGGCCAGGTTGTCTATCACAGATGTAGGTACCACATCAAGACAACATTTATTGCCAGACTCTAGCCATCCCAAGGGCAATGTGGGACTGGCAGATTAGGTAGGGGTGGCAGGCTTTCTTCCCTGAAAGACATGAACGAACCAGCTAGATTTTTTTTGGACAATCTGGAAGCTTTTATACTCAGTTTTTTTATGTCAGCCCAGAAATTATCAGATTTATTGAATTCAATTTCACAACTTGACATGGTGAAATTTGAAGACATTACCTCTAGGTTGCTGGTCCAGTATCATGACCATTAGGCTACCTTATCCAATTTTGCTCTCAAATAGGGTGATCAGATCTGAATACATTACAATTAAACAAGTAATTTGTTACTGATCAGAAACTAGCATTTTAACAGCCCCTAAGGATTTTTTTTATGGGAAGTTGTGCAATTCAGGTAGGAATTCATGCCAACATGATAAGTGTAGAAAGTTGATCAATTTGTTTTGGATGTCATGTCATATGCAGCACCAGAACAGATGCCACAATAATCATTGCCACTTTGTTCTGTGGCAAGATATAATGAACAATCAGCCCCAGGACTGCCAGGATTTTTTGTTATCTGAGGAAAGAGCTATGTAATCTGCAAGACAGAATTAAACAAAATTAATATTCCATGGAAATATGGGCATTGAGCTCTAGCCCAGTGGCACATTTTTGCCACTTAACTAGCTTTCAATAGCCTTGCTGAGTACACCCAACACAAAACTAAGTAAATTACATGGAAGTCTGATCAAAATTCTGCCATAAATATGATAACGTAGAGACACCTATCATTACATTCATAAAATGAATGAGTGATTTTTTGTAAGGATTGGTATGAGGCAATTGTCAATACCTTATGAATATAAGCTGAAAACAGTGAAGAAGCAGCTTACCTTTTAAAATTATAATCACTGCCAGTTGAACAGTGCATTGCTCTATAAAGCTTTGAGAAAACACAAAATAATTTGAAATAATTTGTCATTCAGCCACCTTCAAAAGCCATTATTTTAGTGGGCAAAGCAGTCAGCCCTCAGTGATCCAGTAAAAACAATAATATTGTTTGAACTATTAAATTTATTTGTGGTGGATACACGACTGATGCAATGCAACATTTTACAAAGCTTTAGGTTATAGAGCTGCTTACAAAGGTGGATTATTTAAGAAACAATTAAGTGCATATACAAAGTAATTTGTGAGCAGCCTCACTCCTTCGGCTTGCTAAGTGAAGTGCCTTTCAAGGCTGATTTATAACACTGTCGTTTTCAGAAGGCAACATAATTAATAGGAGCATGGATGTCTAATTTCAGTGACTTCCAGAGAAAGTGGATTTCATTTGATTTATGATGGTTAGCAAGTTTGCATTTTATCAGTTCATTCGCTCATTATTTATGCTGATGACCAATTTCTATGGCTTGCTATTGCCCAGCCCTTTAGTAATTTTAAATGCAGCTGGGTGCATTGCAGTATTTGCATGTGTTGTTTCATTCAAAAAAAATCAAAACAACCCTCAACCCTTCAACTTCTCTCAGAGATCAGCACCCTACAGTGGCAAGTTTTTACAGCGAAAATCTTATGCACCTGCAATAACAGTTAACAGCAATTTACAAGAATTTATAGCAGAATATATATCATTAAGGAGAATCTAGGATGTCATCCAGCCAATGAAAGGAGAATCTATAGACCACTCTTTTTAATTTTCACTCCTCAATTGACAGTTCTAAACAGTAGCTACTCTAATAGCCAATCTGGTTACTCTTTGATCATGAATAAACATTTTCAAGTGTCAGAGAAGGATCATCATTTCCTGCCTTTCATAGGAAGTGAAGCAGCAGGATTTTCTGAACATATGAATATAATCTGAAAATGATTATAGTCCTCAAAAATCCAAATGGCACATATGATATTTTCCTTTTGCTTTAGAGGTTTTCTCTGTTCAGTTGATAAATGATGGCCTGAATTTTGTGGGAAGCGAAACAGTGACGGCGCTCGCTGCTGACCCCAAATAACATTGTATACAAATATCTAGCAAGGTGTGTGGTTTGGATTCTACCTTTCCTGATGTTCACTTTATTTTTGGCACCAGCTATAAGATATCTGTGGCACCCAACAACAGTGATATCATCAAGCAGGCTAAACATCCAATCATATCGAAGAATTTTCATAGAGAGCAAACCAGGAAGTAGCAAGCAGGTTTTTATTATTCACTCTTTATAATTTAACAGAAAGCAAAATAAAAATCAAGACATACACAAGGGATTAGAAGTAGAAGTTGAAATGCCAATTTTTTAAAAAAAGGTTTGTGATGTTGAAAATCTATGGGGCAGAATTTTAAGCATCGGTGAATGGGGGCAGGGCCCGCTCGTTAACATGTAAAATGACACGTGGTGGCGTCAGGAGAAACTCCTGATGTCATCGCACCCCATTTAAATTTTCAGGAAGATGGGGGCACAGCGAAATCAGCTGCGCACCCACTGACTTGTCCATGGCCAATTGAGGCTATTGACAGAGGCAATTAAGTAATTTAAAGGACCTGCCCATCCAACCTTAAGGTTGGCAGGCAGGCCAGGAGCCCTGGCAGGATGAGGTTTCATGTAGCTTTTTAAAAATTTTAATGAAGTTTTTGAGAAAATTATGGACATGTCCCAACTCATGTGACATTGTCACATGAGGGGACATGTTAGGGAAATTTGATTTTCTATTTTTATCTTTTTGATATTTACAGCCGATCTCCCTGAGGCTGCACTTAGCCTCAGGGAGATGAGTGCGCTCTTTCGCGCGCATGCGTGAAAGAGCAAACTCTCGATTTTGGGATTCCCCCTCCACCTGCACAGGGAGTGCATGGCGTTTCTGTGCAGACATCATGCTGGGTGGGCCTTAATTGGCCTGCCCACATAAAATGGCGCCGTTCCCCCAATTGGGGGCGCCGATCAGAAGCGTGCCTGAGCATGTCTGCCATTCAACTCCCCCCCCCACCCCCACCCCCCAACCGATGGGGGGAAAATTCTACCCATGGAGTTTACATATTGTGGAATTGAGAAATTTAACAATCCACAATTATGAAGTTAGTTTTTCAGAATCAAAGAGGTTGTTCATCAATAAATATGATGTGTTAGCCCATCCATTATGTAATCTAGTTATACATCTCACTCAAGGAAGCATAACATTTCCCAGGGTTTTTACAGTAAAAATAATAGCGTAAAAGTGCAAGCTCATATAATTTCAGTGATTTTTAATTGATTTCCATCTGCAAGGACCTCAACACCACACCCTGTGAAGTGGGGAAATCACTGACAACAACTTCTAGATTTCTGCACTTAACCTCATGCATGGATGTCAGAAGTTGCTGTCAATTTTATGGAGTCAAGGTAGCAGATGCTGTCAATTTCACGATCATTACAACTGCAAAATCTGAGCCAATATATGTTTCTTTTTAAGCGTTTGATGTGGGTATTTTCCACATTATTAAAGTAATGTTGTTCTTAAACTTGTTTTTTTCCTGGTCTCATCCCCTCTCCTAAAGGCATTCAGTTATGATACAGTTCTATCAGACACCATGCAGTATATCACCGAAGGGACCATTATTCATGGCAGCATGACAAATATCAGCAGGCAAATAAACCACAGGAGACATCACAACATAACCTGACTCTCTTCTCACATGATGTCTACATATGCATTCTTCCAGGAGAAAATCTTCCAACATTGATCAAGGACTAAAAATTTGGCTAATTTTTATCTCCCTAAACTAGGGCTGCCTAGTTCAACTAACTCAGTATTGATCACTGTTCATGTTTGGGAGCATCTAGCTATTCACTAACAAAACTTATTGTGACATCAGGAGAGTTGTTCATTAATATTATAAAGCAAGTTTCTGTATATTTAGCATTCTAAAATAGGTAATCAGTAATAAATGCAGTGTATTTCAATTTGTCTTAATCTTTTATATACAAAAGTAATACATTTAATTCAATATAATGATTTACTAAAAGGCCACTCTATCTGGTAGTTACATACCAAGCAACATAACTATTTTAAGTATTCTCACAAAATCCTTAACTATTATTGTTAAGGAATTATACTTAAAAAATGAAAACATCATTCGCAACTTGCTTACATTTCTGGATGAGCTGAAAGGTTCCGAGGAAGGATTACATAAACTTAAACCTTAAAAGGTTAGGAGGGGTGATTTGATCAAAGTGTTCATGATATTAAGGGGAACAGATAGGATAGATAGAGAGAAAGTATTTCCATTGATTGGGAAGCCTAGAACTAGGGTGCATTGTCTAAAATCAGAGCCAGGTCTCTCAGGAGCGAAATTAGAAAACACCTCTACATGCCCAGGATGGAGGAAGTTTGGAACTTTCTTTTGCAAAAGTTTAAAACTCTCTTCTGCAAAGAGCAATTAATGCCAGATCAATTGTTAAATGCAAAATTGAGATTCTTGGATTTTTGTTAACCAAAGGTATTAAGGTATATGCAGCAAAGACAGGTATATATAGCTGGATCACAGATCAGCCATGATCTCACTGATGGTACAACAGGCTTGAGGAGGGTCTAAATGACCTCCTTCTCTTTCTGTTTTGCCATTGTTAACTGATTTCATTTGCATCCAACTGAACAAAGTCACCGTTTCTGAAATCAGAAAGACGTTTCAGTGAAGCAATTTTACTATTTTTTGTTAGAGAAGTTCCCAAAATATCTTGGCACCACACACAGTTATATACAGGAAATTCTATGAACATAACTTAGCCCAAATATTTGAAACTACCACTGCAGTCATAAAAGAAAATTAGTAAAGATACACTAAATTATACCAAACATTTCAAATGTATGCTTTTCTTTACTATGTTGCTAAACTTGTAAGTGTTCTTGACCACTATGTTCAGCAACTTGATGCTCGTTATTTTCATAAAAAAGAGCTTGCACTTATGTAACAACCTTAGGATGTCTTAAAGCACCTTACAGCCAAGGAAACGCCACAAGATCCCACAGCAATTAAATAACCAGATTATTTATTTCTCAAGTTCTGTCGAAGGGTCATGAGGACTCGAAACGTCAACTCTTTTCTTCTCCGCCGATGCTGCCAGACCTGCTGAGTTTTTCCAGGTAATTCTGTTTTTTTTTTTTTTATTTATTTAAGTGTTTGTTGAGCAAGTAACATTGGCCATGACATAGGAAAGCTTCCTGAATCATCTTCAAATAATGCCATGAAATGTATTTACATCTACCAAAGGAGGCAGACATGTTGGATCCATAAAGTGACACTTCCGACAATATAACACTATCCCCATACTGTACTAAAGCGTCAATTTAGATTATCTGATCGAATTTCTGGAGTGGAGCTTTAACTCATGACTTTGAGTAAGAGATGGGAGTGTTACCACAGTTTCAAGTTACCTTCAACACAGTTCTCAGGACAGATCAGAATATCATCAGTGAATGGCCAAAACTGCTAATGGTGTATTCATACTACAAGTTTAGCATCAGTATGAAGCTGCTTTAACTTTGCAAATTTAATTTGACTGAGTGTACAAATGGACAATTGTACAAATTCACAAATTGTACAACTGGGTGTCAATTTGCAAAATGAAGTAGAGTGAGATTACCTCCTCCTTTGTTCTGCTGCTGTGTCAGGCTTCAGCTCTGGATTCAAATTACATTTGCACTATAACTACTGAGTTGGTGTGAAGCAAAAGCAATTTACGCCAATGTTACAGTTCAGCTCCAGACCATCATATCCAAAGCAGCAACACCACAAAAATTGACAATAGGTTTATCCCTCTGCATAACCATCCGAAAACAGATCAGTATCAGATCAATGGACAACTGAAAATAGGTTTATTGGTGTATTATGCAATATTTGTAATCATTCAGGCCTGAAGACTTACTATTTGATGCTAAAGGTCTTTTGAGTTCAGCATTTTGGTACATTTTTGCTGTTATGTCAATTTATTTTTAAAGGAACTTTACCCTTGACTTTACACTATGTCTCGCATAATCAGAATAAGAGGTAAGCTATTTAGGACTGAGATGAGAAGGAATTTCTTCATTCAGAGGGCGGGTGAATCTTTGGAATTCTCTACCAGAGGGGGCTCTGGAGGCTCAGTCATTGAGTATATTCAAGATAGAGATCGATAGATTTCTAGATATCAAAGATATCAAGAGATATGGGGATAGTGCAGGAAAGTGGTGTTGAGACAGGAGATCAGCCATGCTCTAGTTGAGTGGCAGCTCACCACCACCTTCTCAACCAAGGATAGGCAATAAATGCTGGCCCAGCCAGCGAAGCCTACATCCCATGAATGAATAAAAAGAAAGTAGGCTCAAGGGGCCGAATGGCATATTCCTGCTCCTATTTCCTATGTTCATAAATCAATAGATTTTGTGTCACATAGCAAAGTATATGTTCAAATGTTGCATCCCCATACTCTAGCCCTTTTGTACAGCTATTTTGTTTATAGTTAACCACAGATCTGTATTCAGTCCCATGAGTTAATAAGAGCCAAAGTAAACAACCAGTCACCATCGATGTGGTGTACTGTATAATGATTAAATACTTTAATCATTAGGGTACACCAAACATTTAGAACATTTATTGATGAAAATATGAAAATGCCTTCATTCCAAAATTTTCATTTTTGTCTTAAAGATTTTGAAGAAATTATATCAAAAAACTAAAAAGTAAAAAAGTGAAAGCATTAAATCAGAGTAAATATAGGGTTATGTTGACTGTAGCATAAATAAGTAATATTACTTGCCCAGGAAAATACAAAAGATTGTTCTTCAATTGTTTTACATCTTGTTGGTTTATTTCAGTACCAAGTGACTAAGATTTGTGAAAAAATGCTATAAAAGGTTGGAGGGTAAACTAGTATCTTTACGGTAGATGTTAAAACTGAAACCTTAAGCACACTCCTTCCTAAAACTGCCAGTTTTTGTACATAATACAAGATGGAGAGGGTTTACTATGAATAATGTTTAAGCACTAAAGAATCCTATAGCCTATAAATCTTAATAGAAGCCCCAAGACTCCAATGGGCTGTGTGTCGTTTTTACCCAGCCCCACTCCATCTTGGATCCCCTTGTGATAACTGTAATTTTCTCCACACAAGTGGCAGTGGCTTGAATTTACTTCAGCTACAATTTGACTACAAACAGGATTACATGCATATAACCTATGCAAATCAATAAAAACATGTCAAGACCTCTTAGCAGTCAGTGCTCTCCTAAATGCAATTCATTGAGCTGCAAATGAGAATAAGAGACTGGGTAACAAACGGAGCCTGCTCATGTAACTAGCACCTGTTGTCAGGCAGTTGAAGCCTATATTATTCATTTGCTGTACAGTAAATCGTATTAAGGCATATACAGAATGGTAAGGGACCTAGGGATGTGTACATATTGCACTTTAGCAGGCATATTCTGAAACAAATTTAGATTATTCCAACTGAAGATAAGTTTAAAAAATCTTTTAAATTGGGATACAGCTCTGTGGACTAGATATTGCAAAATTGCACATTCAATAGCTAACCACCTACAATTAAATTGCACTCATTTTGTGATAAGACTATAACTAGCTACTGGAATGAGTTTTACATAGACTATTTATGGTTATTAAAAAAAGGGTCACTGGTGGTAGGTAAATGGTATCCTAATTCTTTTTAGGCCCTCCCAAATGTACAGTATTTTCTAACAAAGCATCAGACAATGTTAGGTCCTAATTGACGAACATGTGTCAGGAGATTCAGGTGTGGTTGGTTCTTGTACGGATGCTCCCCTCAGCATAGCTCATGCAGCCAAGCAGAAAAACTGCAGTTTGTAATGAGTAACTAAGACTTATGGGTACAAACTTGCCTTAAATAATTTTAAAAGAGTTTATGAATGGTGTTCTGCAGTCAGTGGATATCACTAGTACTCTTGTTTATAAGGTGAATTCCAGTTGTAATAAAAGTGTCTTGTACACTCCCAGTAGAGGCCATATCTGGACCAACAAAACACCTTAACAAAAAAACTTCAATCATTCCTAGAGCCAGAAATTGGAAGTTTATTTAAAATTCTAAAATCTAACACTGTTCCCCCTTGCTTGATTTCTTCAATTTCAAATCCTTTAGCAGATATTAGTATTCACCAAAAGTTCCTCTGCTAACCAAAATTTATATTTTAAGTTTGCTTCAGTATATCCTTTGACAGAACGTTTTAAAGCAGATCTGCTAATGAAAAGCTGGCAAGAATTCCATTGCTTCCAGAAAGCAAACTCCAAATAAAGGTAAAACTCACTCAGGTTATTAGGGGGGAGCAGGAGAGTGCTTCAGATCAAAGTTTTTTTAAATTTAACTATATATATTCTGTGTTATACAATTAATTTTGCCTTTGTCAAGAGCCTGTTTAAACAAAAATTAGATTGTGTTTAAAAACTTGGACATGTAGCTTGCAGCTGCACATAATCCAAATTGCTTGGTGCCTATATCCATGAAATGATAAGTCTTCTAAAGTATAATGGCAAAGCAAGTATTTTAACACCATAGAAAAGTCTCTATTATTCTAATTGTATATGCTTTCTGCATTATTATAAAAACAATTTTAATCAAGTATACTCAAAATATGTAATAAATAAGTAAATGAACAAGGTACATTTGAATTATACTGAAACTATATACTGCCAGAAGCAAAAGTCGCGATATTCTGAAAGCATCTCATATTCCTTTTTAATAATGCATAACTATATTACAAAGGTACTATATAAAAAAATACTGTCTGGACAAGATATCATTAAAACATTTCAAAATGATACATCACTGCACGTTCATATTCTAAGACTCCCATTGCAACTTGAAGAATATTAGATTGAAGCTGCCTAGCAATCCATGTAAATCACAAAATGTACAATCTTTACACATTTGCATGTGAAAAAAGACACATTGCATACAGTGCAACTTGTCTGCAAGGGTGAAATCCTGAATGGCCTTTCAGCAGTCATTACCAACATGACCAAGACACATGAAACAGTCAGTGCAGATAGTTGGTGACTCTACAATGGATGGACTTTTAAGACGGTGGCATTTTATTGTTCATCACCCACACAATATCACAGAGCTAATACTATTACAAAGTTTCATTTTTCTTCAGTTCTTATTATGAAAGGTCACCTTAACCTGAAATTATAACTGTTTCTCTCCACAGATGTTGCCTGAGATGCCGAGTATCTCCAGCATTTTTATTTCAGATTTTCAGCATTCGCAGCATTTTGCTTTTGACAAACTATCACCTCTCTGATTTGCATTCTGATCCATGTTAGCTGGTAGTTTGAAGGGGTATGTTGCCATTTTATCTCAATATTGGAAACATACATGGAATCAACACATTAATATAAGTTAATGAGAAAATTGTATTCTCCAACCTTAATTTCTCTATTGTTTTGAAAGGTCTACTAAATCTTTTGGTGGTATGGACAATTTTCAATCACTGTTCTGAAACTGTACATTGAGGTGGGAGCTGTGCACCGAAGATGCTATTCTACACTGAAAAGATTGCTTATTGTTCAATAAATTTGGCTTCAAACTGCAAATGTGACTTTTGTCATGTTCAATAATAACAATTAACTTCACAAATATGCACAAATGTCTGCATTATTCTTAAAAAAAATCCGTTTAGTTTGCATACAAATTATATGGAAAATGCATACAAGCTGAGTGCCACCTAAACTGCATGTTACACTTAAAAGCTGAAAGGATGATGAATGCAACCTTAATGTCCTGAACATAGTGTAGCAGTGTTATCATATCTCCTCTGCTTATGCTTATTAACAACAAGAAAGATTCACCTTCAAATGCATTAACTATGGACTACTGGATGAACGATGCCTGCTTAAATTCACAACATCTGTTTGCTCCACTCTCTTCTCAGCATGTTACACCTATTTCCCATGCTTAATGATGCTCATCCACTCGCAGAGTTTTACGGACAAATGTGTGTTTAGCCACATTCATCACTCTGAATGAGTATTCTTGATGAAGCATCCATTGTGCTGTTTTGCTCTTTCTGTTTCAGTTTGTCAAATGACAACCAAGGTGCACAGTTTTCATACGTTTAAAACGAAGGTGAAATGATGCTCAGTAATCACACTCAGGCTTATAACTTTAAAAATGCTGATTGCAGGTAACATTACTTTCTTAGGTTTGCATTTGTTAAAAACACAACAAAAGCTTCAAGTTGTTTATTTATCAATTGGACAAATGAGATGATGATTTTACTTTCATTATTGCAAAATCATACGCTCATTCCACCCATTAAAAGATTGCAACTAACTATCAAGAGATTAAAAATGAATTTTTTCAGATACCGATGAACCTGTTTATTTTCAACATTTACTATTTTGAATTCAGATTTACAGAATTTGAAGATTTTTTCATTTTACAGTACAATTATAGGCTATAACTAAATTTTCATATTCTGAAACCCTGCATAAAAGCCAACTTATATATGAGATTTTAGAGTACTTGAAGCAACAGCTTACATAAATTATTTTAATTTGAAATTTTAGTGCTTTCAGAACAAAAAACAGCATGCCACTCATCCCAAAAGTGTGGTACAAGGCAATTAATACACTGCCATCATTTCAGTTTTATTATAAAACTTTAGTTTTCTAACATTAAATCCCTCAACTGCCATTTAACTAGAAGGTTAGCATGTTTTAATGATATAGCACACTCTGTCATCATTGTGGGACTGAACTATTCCATCATGGGATATGAGGGTCACTCTTCCTGACCTTTGTCCCTGAGGAATACAAAAATAGGGGAAAAGGGACAAGGATCCATCTTCCAGGTCACTTTGCTCTTTATGTTGCCCTGGAAGTTTTGGGGCATCCCATAAAAGAGATAGAGGTTGGTGGCTTGGGGAGGAAGGGGTTCATAAAGGGGATAAAGTTGGTACAGGCTCATTGCAGCTATGTGAAGGAGGGGAGATGAATTCCTGGCCTCTCATCCCAGGGACCCCAGGAACAGGCCAAAGTTGAGGGAGGAAGGTGGGGTTTGTGGGAGAGGGGAGTGCAGGCTCATTGCTGCCACATGAATGAGGAGAGATGGGTTCCTACGAGCTGCTGATGAAAATGCCATTATGCAGTTTTAGGCTTGGGAAGCACCGAAATTGCCTCCTTCTGGTGTTGTTGCTGGGCTCTGCCAAAGGCCGAGCCTACCCTAGGGGTAACTAGGCCCTGATAATAGCCAAAAGATTCTTCCATATTTTATTAGTGAATATGTCTCTTTCAAAACATAAAAGTAGATCTCATGTGAGCACTTCAATGCAAAATCATCTATTTTAGGGAAATCAGGGAGGCGATGGCATAGTGGTATTGTCGCTGGACTAGTGATCCAAAGGCCCAGGGTAATGCTCTGGGGACCCGGGTTCGAATCCTGTCACAGCAATTCAATAAAAATCTGGAATTAAAAGTTTAACAATGACCATGAAACCATTGTTGATTGTTATAAAACTAATGTCCTTTAGGAAAGGAAATCTGTTGTCCTTACCTGGGTTGGCCTACATATGACTCTTAAATGCCCTCTGAAGTGGCCTAGCAAGCCACTCAGTTGTAACAAACTGCTACAAAGTTACGAAAAAGGAATGAAACCATCAGACCTAGGTGCCAGAAATGACAACAGCAACCTCAGCCCTGTCCATCCTGCAAAGTCCTCCTTACTAACATCTGGGAGCTAGTGCCTAAATTGGGAGAGCTGCCTCACAGACTAGTCAAGCAATAGCCTGACATAGTCATCCTCATGGAAACATAACTTACAAATAATGTCCCAGGCACCACCATCACCATCCCTGAGTACATCTTGTCCCAGTGGCAGGACAGCTCCAGCAGAGATTGTGGAATATAGTTGGGAGGGAGTAGCCCTGGGAGTCCTCAACATCGACTCCGGACCCCATGAAGTTTCATGGCATCAAGTCAAACATGTGCAAGATTATCTCCAGCTGATAACCCAAGTACCGTCCTCCCTCAGCTGATGAATCAGTGCTCCTCCACGTTGAACACCACTTGGAGGAAGCACTGAGGGTAGCAAGGGCACAGAATGTACTCTGGGTGGGGGACCTCAGTGTCCACCACCAAGAGTGATTCAGTAGCACCACTGGTGTCCGAGCTCTGAAGGACATAGCTGCTAGACGGGGTCAGCGGCAGGTTGTGAGAGAACCAACAAGAGGGGAAAACATACTTGACCTCATCCTCACCAACCTACCTGCCGAAGATGCATCTGTCCATGATAGTATCAGTAGGAGTGACCACCGCACAGTCTTTGTGGAGACGAAGTCCTGGCTTCACATTGAGGATACCCTCCATCATGCTGTGTGGCACTACCACTGTGCTAAATGGGATAGATTTCAAACAGATCTAGCAACTCAAGACTGGGCATCTGTGGGCTATCAGCAGCAGTACTGTACTCGAACACAATCTGTAACCTCATGGCCTGGCATATCCCCCACTCTACCATTACCATCAAGCCAAGGGATCAATCCTGATTCAGGAGTGCAAAAGAGTGCAGGAGGGCATGCCAGGAGCAGCATCAGGCATACCTAAAAACAAAAATGAAGTGTCAACCTGGTGAAGCTATAACACAGGACTACTTGCTTCTTATGCTGTTTGGCATGCAAGTGATAGACAGGGCTAAGTGATCCCACAACCAATGGATCAGATCTAAGCTCTGCCGTTCTGCCACATCCAGTCGTGAATGGTGGTGAACAATTAAACAACTCACTGGAGGGGGAGACTCCACAAATATCCCTATCCTCAATGATGGAGGAGCCCAGCACATCAGTACAAAAGATAAGGCTGAAGCATTTGCTAGACTCTTCAGCCAGAAGTGCAGAGTGGGTGATCCATCTCAGCCTCCTCCAGGGGTCCCCAGCATCACAGATGCCAGTCTTCAGCCAATTCGATTCACTCCACGTGATAGCAAGAAATGGCTGAAGGCACTGGATACTGCAAAGGCTATGGGCCCTGACAATATTCCAGCAATAGTACTGAAGGCTTGTGCTCCAGAACTTGCTGTGCCCCTAGCCAAGCTGTTCCAGTGCAACCACTGCACTGGCATCTACCCGGCTATGTGGAAAATTGCTCAGGTATGTCGTGTACACAAAAAGCAGGACAAATGCAACCTAGCCAATTACCAGGCCATCATGTTACTCTCCATCATCGGTAATGGAAGGAGTCATCAAAAGTGCTATCAAGCAGCACCTGTTTAGCAATAACCTGCTCACTGACGCCCAGTTTGGGTTCCGCCAGGGCCACTCAGCTCCTGACCTCATTACAGTCTTGGTTCAAACATGGACAAAAGAGCCGAGCTGCCGAGGTGAGGAGAGAGGACTGCCATTGACATCAAGGCAACATTTAGCAGAGTATGGCATCAAGGAGCCCTGGCAAAACTGGAGATAATGGAAATCAGGGGGAAAGCTCGCCGCTGATTGGAGTCATTCCTAGCACAAAGGAAGATGATTGTGGTTGTTGGAGGTCAGTCATCTCAACTCTCGGACATCACTGCAGGAGTTCCTCAGGGTAGTGGCCTCGGCACAACCATCTTCAGCTGCTTCATCAATGACCTTCCTTCCATCCTAAGGTCACAAATGGGAATGTTCGCTGATGCTTATAAAATGTTGAGCACCATTCGCAACTCCTCAGATACTGAAGCAGTCTTTGTTCATAAAGCCTGTTTACTACCTACAAGGCACAAGTCAGGAGTGTGTTCGAATACTCCCCACTTGCCTGGATGAGTGCAGCTCCCACAACACTCAAGAAGCCTGACACCATCCAGGACAAAGCAGCCCACTTGATTGGCACCACATCCACAAACATTCAATCCCTTCACCACCATGCACAGTAGCAGCAGTGGGTACCATCTACAAGATGCACTGCAGGAATTCACCAAGGATCCTTTGACAGTACCTTCCAAACTCATGACCACTACCAACTAGAAGGACAGGGGCAGCAGATAGATGGGAACACCACCACCCTCCAAGTCACTCACCATCCTGACTTGGAAATATATTGCCATTCCTTCACTGTCGCTGGGTCAAAATCCTGGAAGTCCCTAACAGCACTGTGGGTGTGTTCACACCACATGGACTGCAGTGGTTCAAGGCAGCAGCTCACCACTACCTTCTAAAGGCAACTTGGGATGGGCAATAAGTGCTGGGACAATAAATGCTGGCCCAGCCAGCGAAGCCCAAATCCCCTGAATGAATAAAAAATAATAGAAATTTTTGGGACTGGACTTTTAGCTCCTGTTGGGGCTGTAATCAAAGGTAAGCAGAGCCAAAAATTAATTCCACTGGCCAATGTGCCAGTTCCCCAGCTCCATCCTGTCTCTGGTACATTTGTGTGGAGGCTGGATCGGGGATTAACAGGGCTACCTGCCATTGACCTATTTAACGGCCACTTGTCCAATTAAAGGTCAGCCTGCAGGTTCCCGCACTAAAAGGACAGTTTGGGTGCCGGGACGTAGACACCTGGTTGTAGGCTGCGGAAGCAGCGCGCCAGGCAGACCTAGAGAGCTGCCTGCCTGGGTGTATGAGCAGCCAAAGGCCATCTTGTAGAGGGACTACCACCAATCTTCCACTCCCCTCACCTACTCACCACGACTCACAGTGGTTGCCTGGTTGCTGAATCTATTTTTTAATTATAGGTTTAAAAACGTTGGAAAGAGGGCACCTCCATCTTGAAGTGCCCTCTCTCTTATCTTCCATCACAGCCTGTTACTCCTCTCAGGCTGGAAGGCCCCTGACTGGCCCTCCAGCTTCAAGAGCTTTCCCACCACCCTTAATTGGACAGAGAACCTGTCTCCATGTCAATTAAGTAGGTGCCAATTAATGAAGTATTCCCCCACTCCATCCATCAGAGTAGAGTCCAAAACCAGGAAACAATCTTGACCTCTGCTTCCCCACCACCAGAGGAACAATCCAGCCCCTGGTTTCTCAAGATTTTGTTTTATACATTCATTCACAGTAAATCAGATGATAAGTTGATCAATTATTATAAGTATTATACCCTTTCATGCACAGCATATTATTTTACTGGTGAAAGGGTGTTGTGCTTAAGGTAGGGTGACCCATAAATTGCTGAGATTCTATTTGCTGTAAGTATACATATCTTTGTGTTGCCAAGAGACAAGCTATTATTTGGAAAGGGAACTTTGCAGCCCAGGAGCATCTGTAATGTAACCAAGTGTAACTGGAAGCATGATATTTATGCATGTTGGCATGCCAGTTTTAATAAATTACAGATGCAAATACATTTTAAAAGTATAAGCAGTATGTATAATTACCTTTTCAATATTCCTGCATTCTATTCCTCTTGTGCATAGTCCACAAAATGGCTGCAGAACTGGTACCAGTGCTTTACATTATAACCAGAACCAAATGCAGATTCAAATTTCTTTTTACAATTTTTGGGATATGTGAAATTACCCAAAGCTGCAAAGGAAAATAAACTTACCTGGTCATAAATACCCTCTTTCATTAGTGCAAGAAAAATGTCATAATACAGCTCAATATCTTAAACACAACTTGAAAATGCCACAAGAAAAACTGAAAATGTTGGAAATTTTCAGCACGTCTGGCATATCTGCAGAGAGGAAAACAGGGTTAATGGCCAGAATTTTCCAGCCCCTCACGCCGGCGGGATCTTCCGGTCCAGCTGATATGAACGGAGATTTCAATGGCTTGCCGGCCCTGCCATGGGGGAACCCGCCACAAGGGGGGCTGGAAGATTACAGCCAATGTTTCAGGTTGATGACCTGAAGAATAGAGGGATAGAACTGAAAATTAGAGAGGTTATGTTAAACTTGAAGGGAATCTTGCTTAGACCAAACTTATTGCACGCAGTTCTGGTTGCCATTTAATAAGAAGGATACAGATACACCGGGGAAGGTGCAAACAGAATCACTAGGGTAATACCAGAACTGTGAAGTTATATCCATCAGGAAAGGATGAACAGGCTGGATCCCTATTCTCTTGAAAGAGTAAATTGAGAGATGACCTCATTGAAGTCTTTAAATTTATGAAACGTTTTGATAGAATAGAATATAGGTCACGACGGTGGACCTGTCCACCAGTTGGAGAACCAGTGACAACCCGATGCAGCCATTCCCAGTAGCCCCGTTGGGATTAAATCCACTGGCTGCTTTCAAGGTTCCTAGCTCCACTCGGGCCCATTCCGAAGAGCTGTTGACTAGATGTCAGCAGCTCTCCATTGCCAGAGCCTTTACTGGTGGGACCTACTAGAAGGATCATTGTTGGAGCCCCCAGACCAAGGTGAGTGGTGTGGGATTGCCAGGACCAGTCAGGGAAGCCCTGACAGTGAGGAGGAGGTTTTTGTCAAGGCCTGGGGTGTGGCATCCTGAGAGTCCTTCTGTTGGACTCAGGAAACCAGACGAGGAGAAGGGTGAAGGGGGACCCCCACTATGTGCAGACATACCTGCCAGGGTAACCTCGCTGGGTGCCCACAAGGCACGATCCCTGTCCGTTACTGGTATTCTACCAGCAAAGACAGGATGAGGCCCTTAAGTGACCACCCTTCACCTTCCCTTCCTGGCCATAATCAGGGGAGTCGAAAAGGTGATAGGGTTGTCATCCTGCATCTTCCCGCCTCATTATACGCCATCCCCCACCAACTCCCAGCCCACCTCTTATGGGAAGCATTAAATTCCACCCTAAGTATTTTCACTCGTGGGGAAGGGAAAAGCTAGAGGCCTTCAATAAAAGATAGTCGTTAAGAAGTCAAATAGGAAATTCAGAAGGAATCTGTACTGAGAGAGTGATGAGAATGTGGAACTCACTCCCAAAGGGAGTAGTTAAGGCAAGTGGTATTAATGCATTTAAGGGGAAGGTAAATAAGCATATGATGGAAAGGGGAATAGCAGGTTATGCTGATAGATTTAGATGAAGAAGGATGGGAGGAGGCTCGAGCATAAACACAGGGTGGTTCATATCTGTGCTGTATGTTCTATAAAATATGTAATTCTACATGTTGGCTAAGTTTGCTGATCATGACGGTTTGCTTAATGAAGAAATGCATTGACAATGCAGGGAAGTGCAAGGTGTAATTGGGCAACACGAATAGCATGGTGTGCTATGGGAATGATTTGCCCATGGGCAGAGACGAGGTCATCAGACTGGCTGGCAACAGGAAGTACCCACGCTGTCTGTAATCATGGTGATTTTTCATTTTCATTATTGCAAAGAGATAGGAATATATTATTGGAATTCTATTTTATAGTACTAAACTGAGTACTAACTATCATATGGCAAAACTTTCACACATAAAATTCATTTGCAACAGCTATAACATTGAGGGATGTATAGTTCCAGAAATGCAAAGTATGTGCAAAGCAAACATTAAGAAATTACACTTTAACAGAACTCCTTTCACACACCATATCACTAAAACACAGTACAGGTTACCAAAACAATGATAAATGGTAGCTGTATTTTGAAAAATAAATGTACTTAATCAGAATGACCATCAAGTAAATACACATGATAAAATTGCATATTATGCAAATAATGAAAAATGTAGTATAATGGCAACACATTATTTACTCACCCAACATCTGGTTAGAACTCAGATTATACGCAGATAGAAAACCTTTTAACTCAAGCATTTTCCAAAAGAAAAGGCTTCAACTATAGTGGTACCATCTCCAGCATGCTTATTGACAAGGTTATTGGCTGTAAAGCCATTTAGTCGAATCAAACCTGAATGGCATCACATTCAGACATGACTTAAAAAGTATGGAACATCTGCAGTCACTTGGGACTGTTTATTGTTGATAAGCTTGGCCTTGACCATTTGAGAATACCAAACACCTTTTTGTATTGTTGTCGAGCAAGATGAGGATATGTGCAGACAGTTGATACCAAAGAAAATCATCATTTGCTTCTTTTCAAATTACCTGCATTAAGTATTTAACAAAACAATCACACACGAAGAGTAAATTAACCCATTAGCTTAATCCTTTCATTTGACCAGTAAGTAAAAGAAACAATATCCCAAAGCAGCTGTTGTGGTAAATGTATATTGACCAACATTGTTCAAAAAAAATGGAGAAAAATGATTTGTATTGATTTGCACTTCAACTAACATGCAAACCCAGACTGATATTATCTGATTATATGTTGCTAAGACATAAAAGAAAATGATCACTTCTTTTCAAGCATCAGTTAGCCAGGCAATGTTGTAGACTTATTGCACTCCATAATATAAAATGGGTAAAGCAGCTGAAAGTTTAATACAATTTACAATATTATACCAGAGACAATATTGAGTAGTTTAATGTCAATTCATAAATGACTTTCACTAACTGCTTTTGAATTTCCTTTCAATAATATATATCATTCAGACTTTCAGAGTTTATGGTTGTGCACTACTATGGAAGCCATGATTCAAATGTTTAAGGACTGGAACAAAACTTTGAGATACTGATTGTACTAACTGTATGTATATTTTCCATCATCCAGGCAAGGAATAGTATCATCCAGAATGCATCGCACCTCCAGCCCTACCACCATGTTGGTGAAACAAGGGTAGCATCAAATAAGCCAAAAAAGATACCTGCTAGTCAGCAATTTCCCAGATTGTGCCCCCTACCTACCTGCACTCCACCTCATCCCTCAGCAGAAGATATTGCTTAGGAATATTGAGTAAATAATTCAATCACTGTACATTTTGCACAAAGCAAACATTATAAACACATATCTCAAAACAACATGAGAGCAATGATAAATATGCCAAAAATATACTCAATGTCTGAATATACAAACTGTGCTTTAGATATTAATTTGACCATTTCTCAAATTAAATAAATCAAGGGGATTAAGTCATTAACCATACATGCAAAAGTAGAAAGTTCCCACTCTGCTAATTCTACCTAACTAATCCAATATGTGAAATTAAACTAATTTTCAATTTGAGGAAACCAAATGATCTAATCTTGAAGTTATTAGACATCCTTGGTCCACACCAATGAGTTCATTAAATATATGTAGCTACAATTTGCAGCTCATCTAACATTCACAGAATACAATGAAATGGTTCCTTCTCAGGGTTTGGTAAAAAATTTGCCTGAATTATTGATATGTTAACGGAATGTTTAAGTATTTGAATGTTCACAGACACAAGGTCTAATGTACTGACCTTGTCCAGCACAACTTTAAAAGGAATTGCCAAGTTTAATCATTTGCTGTCTGGCCCAGTTTGCAACTTAACCACAATGGCTGTGGAGAAGTTTCAAAATTTAAACCCACAACCTGTGCTGAGTTTAGTAATGTTAGCCAGGGTAGCACAAAGAGTACTGCAATAGGAAAAACAAAGAGGAAGGTAAAAAGATAGGCAGGAAAGGAAATAGAAAGGTGGGATGGGGAAGGAAGGAAAGGAGGAAGGAAGTCAAAGAAAAGTGAGAAATAAAGTGCAAGGGAAGAGATAAAGAGAGAGATAGAGATGAAGGAAAAGATCTTCATTATCCTGCCATATATCATTTCTGTATGTTCAGGAAGAAACACGTTTGGGCTATGCTTCAATGCCTCACAGAATCACAGAATTTACTCATGTGCAAATGAATACTTAAACCTGAAAACTGGCTACTTGGACAAGGCACGTGCAGACTGTGGAACGATAGCTCAACATGACCCAGTACTTACTGGATTTTTCTTCAAATGAAATCTAAAAGATCTAAAGGGAAAACTTGCTAAGATGGCACACTGCTTCTTGGGGGATGTATGGATAGTTCTCAAAAACTAGGATTTTCAAAAGAATTCCAGCAGCTGAAACTAAATTTGGTTGAAAATGTGGTGAATTGTTTTAAATTAAATGAGAGAAGATTTCTTTCAGAAGCAAAAAAAAAGCCAAGAGTTTTTGACCACTGCCAATTCCTAAAAATATCTGATCTAAATACATATAAAGTTCAGTTTTTAAGTTAATAAAGGGATAAGTTTTCTGAACAGGCAATGCAATAGAACAAATCTCTTTCACTGACCATCACGCTTCCTCCCACCAACCCCAACATAAAGATTTAAAAGTAGCAGCTGAGATTTAGTTACAATGGCACTAGGGATAGGCTAACCTTCATTGGTAACCATGAAACCTGGAATCTTCAAGCACATGTTGTAATGCAGATCTGGTCTCCATGTATTTACAGAACAGGAAAATAAGCATTGGAACCCACTCCCATTGATAACAATTAGAGTTTATAAAGAAAGGACAAAATCCATCTTACAGGATAGGGGACAGTTCTATATTTTTATGTGAAAGAACAAACTTTTGCAGTGAAATGCTTCTGTGACCCAATTCCTTAAAAATTTTCCTACCTGAAAATAAAATGTTAAGAAATTCTACTGAAACAGTACAAGATGGTGTGAGGATGGAATTTGGAGTTTGTGAATTTTTGAATGACATATAAGTAAATACAATACCTCAGAAACAAAATGTTGGCAGGTAAAGGGCAGAATTTTGCCCTTGGTGGGCGGGCAGGTGGGCCCCACCGGCTCGGCAATGGGCGGGCAGCCGTACTCCGCCGCCGAAATGGGGCCTGCCGCCATTTTGAGTGGGCGGGCCAATTAAGGCCCACTCAGCGGCCTGCCTGCTGGGAAGCGCTATGCGCTTACTGTTCCGGGGGGGGGGGAATCCCCAAATGTCAAAATGCGCTCTTTCGCGTGCATCACACTGCTCCCTGAGACTAAGTGCTGTCTCAGGGAGATTACCGACAGGTAAAAAAAACTCCAAAAATAGAAAAATATTAACATTATTGACATGTCCCCCTCATGTGACAATGTCACCCGAGATGGGTCATGTTAGTAAGAAACACATAAACTTTATGAAACTTTTTAAAAACGGACATGAAACCTCATCCCACCAGCGGATGAAGTTTCATGTATAATCAGGAGTCCGCTGGGGCTCCTGGCCTGGCTGCCAGCCTTAAGGTTGGACGGGCAGGATCTTTAACAATCTTAATTAGCCTGTCAATGGCCTTAATTGGCCATTGACAGGTTGGCGGGCAGACAGCTGATTTTGCTGTCCGCCCGCCTTCCTGAAAATTTAAAGGGGCCGGGATGACGTCGGGGTTTCCTCCCAACGTCATCCCGCGTCATTTTCCCATCAGCGAGCGGGCCCCGCCCCCAAATCGTCAACAGGAAAATCCTGGCCAAAGAATTTCAGGATATTGACCCAGTGACAATCAAGGAATGATTGTCAGGATGATGTATGATTTGCAGGGGTCTCGGAGGTGATGGTTGTCCCATGACATTGCGGCTCTTTTATGTGTTGCCATGAACCATGCAGGTATATTGTTCATAACATCAGTTAATCAGCCAAATAACTGTGCTGATTACATCTTTTTGAAAAAAAAGCTTGAATCCAATGTTCTGTTTGACATTTTCCAATAAATTGCATTTTCTGTTTGATCAGTGTAGTCATGTTTAATAAATACATTAAACAATAAAAATACAACAATAAATACAACAAATAAAATTTTCCTCAAAACTGATTTCTCCTTTTCAAGACTCTGATACAGCTTCTAGCTTCAGCATCTCTTTTCAACATTTTGAGTTTGTGGACCTCTTAATGCCTTTTATCAGTCTGGCATTGTGACTAGCCTGCAGAAGGCAAACTTCTTTGATGGAGAACAACAATCTCAGTTCTTTTTCCCCACCTTTCCAGCGAGTCACTATTATTCAATCAAGCTTCATTGAGTTGACCAAGAATTGTTTAAAACAAAAAAAAATATCGAACAACGAAAGCAGGTGGGTCATTATCCTTTGCAAATTGAAGTTTGGTTGAAAAGTCCAAATCTTTATTTTTGGCTCCTTACACTAACAAGCTACTATAGACAGGCAGTTTGACATCAAAATATTGTGTATTTTGTTAGTCTCATAATGCCACTAATGTAATTATTGTACACAAAAGTGGAACACGCACCATGGAACAAATAGGATTCATATGGTTTAAACTTATACTTGAAATGGTTGAGAGGTATAGCATTACTAAGTTTAGGCTAACACAGCCTGAGCAAGCCTTGGTATATTTTCATTTATGGCATAAACATAGTGATATGGTTGAAACAAGTGTTGATCAATTACGCTTAAAAATCATATTTAAAACTACTGACGAGTTAAAATTGTCACAATTAATGAACCTGTCAGCCATGTTTAATTAATTTAGAAAAAACACGACTCATACAGTTTTAAGTCGCTAGGTTAATTCAGAAACAGTGCATTGAAAATTTAATTAATGCTTTTCAAAATAGGGCTGTCAAGAAAAATCATGACAGAACATTTGGAACTTTCTGTTTAAAGTTTTAGACATGACTACATTATTAGCCATATTCAATTAATATAAAACTGTCAAAGCAGAAAGGTAAGACACATATGATCTTTCCCATTGAAAATACATGAGCATTTTGGTTGAATTAAAGTGGCTTTGTGTAGTCTCTTATTCTGGTAAAGCTCATTCAAGCAACTGAAGCCATTTCATTAATAATCAGCATATACGACAAAAGGAGAAACCAAAAAATCCTATTGCTCCACCGTTTACATTTAAATGATGCTTCTTGCTTTCCGAGAGTGGCATTAAAGGTGGTGGTCCATAATCCAGCTTGTCAACTTATTTGAGCAGAAAGAAAACACATGATGCGATGATAAGCCAGTAAGATATAGAGGACGAAGAATCTCAATAAAAACATACCTGAAATACAATATTTGGACGCCAGGTTTCTTTCAACCGGGCATAGCCAGAATTCTGTATATTACCACCATGATTTCACTTTCTGTCATCATTGTGCACACCTGCAGCAATAATGTTTTAACACATCATTCTGGGTGTGTTCTAGAAATAATGTTAAATGCCAATTTAGAGTGAATGAATTCTTCGTCCCATGGGAATAACAAATTCAGTGAACAATAAGCTAGTTATATACTATTAGCTTCAACAATGTACAAGGAAAAGTGATCTTCCCTTTAACTCACTTATTTTGGCTTTCCTGATCTACTTCTGATAATTTGACATTTAATTTTTGTGGATGCTTTTATTATGGACATTTTTATTTTATTTTTGGTCTATGCCATTTTGCTTTGCTTCGATGTTTTTCTTTGTAAATATAGTTATCACTTGATCAAAACACCACAAAAATTTATCATCCAATTAACTTCAAACAAAAACCTTTATCAGGAAAATAATCAACATTCCCACGTACCTTTACAGACTACTTGTACAATGCAAAATTGTAAATAACAAAGAAAAGATATTGAACAATATCTCTTCCTTTATGAGATACGTGGTACCCCAACAATGTCTTTCATATAGCACAATCATTTGTTTATCCACCATGTATGATGACTGCCAACCTGCAACTTACAATGCACTAACCCAAGGCATTCAAGTAACAAATATGGTTTGATCTGCTGTACTTCTAGATTTGCTTTTTAGAAATCTTCTGAGTCTTGACAATCCCAGAGGGAGAAATGAAAAACCCTTTTTTTTAAACATGTATGTCTCCACAACAAGTTAACAACAAGCTAACACTCCATATGTTAGCTGCTAGGTCTGTGCTCTGCTATAATGCTGGTACTTTGTTTATATAATGACGACAGCTGCATTATTTTCTACTAAAGTTGTGAATAAATAAATAAGACATACAGGATATCTCACTGGTGACTGAGAGTTATGGCAATTCTTTCACAAGCCCATAACTCACAAGTGATACAGGCGCAATTGAGTTATGATAGTCTTTTACACCAGTGAAAGCACACTCCGAACTCTCAATCAGTAGTGAAATATTCTATTCACTTTAGCAACTCATGGCTCAGAGTGCAATCTTAAGCACATTTGTGAAATTCTGGTAACACCATGCTATTACATAGTCCATTAGATGTCATTTTCTTAGGTTGAATAATCATTGGATTCTTATATATATGGAATATAAATTATGAAAATAAATGAATTTTTGTGTGATATAGGTAAGGATGGTGATATTTGACTGAAAGATGCCACAGAGAATGGAATATTTTAGAAAGCACAAGCTGTTTAGTTTATCATAGTACTAAAATGTTGTATGACACCATTAACAAAGGTTTGCATCTTTTAAAAAAGCCCTGGGGGAGAGATAGAAATTGTTTTCTCTTTGTCTGTTTTGCCTTTATAGGCATGAGTTAAACAGCAGGTTCCAAGGGATAAGATGCTTCTGAGAAATAGAGGTCTCAAAAAGTGCTGACAGCAGCAAAGCCATCCGATTGTGCTCGAGGTGCACATCTATACTGGCCGAGCCAAAACAAAGTAAGACACAGAAAGGACAGAAAAACCTTTGCCATGCTAATGCTGGGAGAGGAGAGAAAAGAAATCGAACCCTGAAAATTGAAAAACACAAAATGCCAAAAGAGATTCTTCAATGTCTGGGTCATTTACTGTTGAAATCCTTTCTCATTTACTGATGACTGTGGCAGACCTTATTTTGTCACCAGTCACTCTGCACTTTGTTTAATTATGCAGCACACAGACAGAATTTTTTTCTGATCACATAAATCACATCAGTTTGACACTATATTCAATAGAGTCTGCTGTTGCAACAATACACTGAAAGATATCGACTCCAGCTCTCAAGTCCACAAGGTGTATCATTTAGCAGAGAGTGATAATTAGACACAGAATTTACTGAAAACTGTCAATAGGCATGTCAATAGAAGAACTCTTAGCATCTATCATCCCACAAATCAATGAAGTTTTCAGCTATGAAATCAAGAAAATGATAGCTTTCAAATAAATGGTGGAAAGGAAACGTGAGGCTCCTTGGGGAGGAATAAAACAGCTCAATTTTCCTCACCATTCAGCTATTCGACTGGCTTGCTGAATGGGAAAGGTCAAAGAACATTACAGCAAAATATCTCCGAAACAAGATGTACAACATCTCCAGGACATGACAAGTAGCAAAACCACACAGCTTAAGGCCTGTATATCTTTGACCTGACAGAGTCAAAGTAAGAGCAGCAGGTGCAAAATAGGACAGGGAATGAAAGACAATGACTGGTATTGCCACCATAACACAATAGTATGTTTCAGCAATACCATTTTAAACATTGTAGAATGCACACAGTCTCTTATGAAAAAAAAACAACCTTTTCTAATTCAATTGCATAGTCTCTCACATGTGCTTGCCACATGCAAACACATACTTTGGCATGCGTGCATACTCACTTTCATGTCCACAAACACCCTCACTTCTGCATACACAGTGACAGGGTCAGTGGTGAGGGTTTGAGGATGGGGAGCAGGGGTCAAGGAGGTGATCATCCTTATACTCCAGAAAGCCAGTTGTTGAAGGATATAACAGAGCCAATCTTTATACATTTCCTGGAACTCCCTCCCTAACAGCGCTGTGGGTATATCTACATCCACATGGACTGCAGCAGTTCAAGGAGGAAGCTCAGCACCACCTTATGAAGGGCAGTTAGGGATGGGCAATAAATGCAGGCCTAGTCAGCATCACCCACATCCCATGAATGAATAAAAACTTTCGGAATCATTTATTTACACAGTGAAGTGATTGAAGGAGTCATCAACAGTGCTATCAAGCGGCACTTGCTTTGCAATAACCTATTCACTGACACTCAGTTTGGGTTCCACCAGGGCCATTCAGCTTCTGATCTCATTACAGTTTTGGTTCAAACATGGACAAAAGAGGTGAACTCCAGATGTGAGGTGAGCGTGACAGTCCTTGACATCAAGGTAGCATTTGACCGAGTGTGGAATCAAGGAGCCCTAGCAAAACTGGAGTCAGTGGGAATCAGAGAGAAAACTCTCTGCTGGTTGGAGTCATACCTAGCACAAAGGAAGATGGCTGTGGTTGTTGGAAGACAATTATCTCAGTTCCAGTGCATCACTGCAGGAGTTCCTCAGGGTAGTATTCTAGACCCAACCACCGTTAGCTGCTTCAACAAAGACCTTCCTTCCATCATAAGGTCAGAAGTGGAGATGTTCACTGATACTTGTACAATGTTCAGCCCTATTCACAATTCCTCAGATGCTGAAGCAGTCCTGGACAATATCCAGCCTTAGGCTGACAACTGGCAAGTAACATTTGCACCACATAAGGCAATGACCAATTCCACAAGAGTGCGCCTAACCATTGTCCATTGATATTCAATGCCATTACCCTCGCTGAATTCCCCCATAATCAACATCTAGGGAGTTATGATTGACCAGAAACTGAACTGGACTAGCCATATAAATACTGTGGCTACAAGAGCAGGTCAGAGGCTAAGAATCCTGTATGAGTAACTCACCTCCTGACTCTTCAAATCTTGTCCACCATCTACAAGGCACAAGTCAGGAATGTGATGGAATACTCCCCACTTGCCTAGATGAGTGCAGCTCCAGCAACACTCAAGAAGCTTGACACCATGCAGGGCAAAGCAGCCCGGTTGATAGGCACCCCATCCAGAAACAATCACTGCACCCACCACCAATGCACAGTGGCAGCAGTGTGTACTGACTACAAGAAAGTCTGCAGGAACTCACCAAGGCTCCTTAGACAGCACCTTGCAAACCAATGACCATTATCATCTTAAAGGACAAGGGCAGCAGACACCACCACCTGGAAATTACCCTCCAAGTCACTTATCATCCTGACTTGGAAATGCATCACTGTTCCTTCAGTGTCACTGGGTCTCAATCCTGGATCTCCCTCTCTAACAGCACTGTGGGTGTACCTACACCACATGGGCTGCAGTGATGCAAGAAGGCAGCTCACCATCACTTTCTTGAGGGCAATTAGGGATGGGCAATAAATGCTGGTCTAGCCAGTGATGCCCACATCCCATGAATGAATGAAAAAAAACTTTCAAAAGCGTTTATTTACACAGTTACAGATTACAAGTGAGTACCTTCTAACACAGCAATCACAGTTTAAGTCAGTGTCTATTTAGAGAGGCACAAGTGAATCCTCCATTAATGCATACCACCTCTCTACAATTAAACACATTAATATAAAATTTAAAATTGCCCATCCCCGAATCACTTTGAGTTTGGTAAATTTAATTCATCAGGTCTTGCCTAAAACTGACAAATAATTGATTCATTTTACTTTTAAATACGTCACTGCATTGTTATTTTGAGTTCAATTAATTTATAGAGTGCCCTTGAAGTTATAAAGCATCTCAAGGCACTTCACAGAAGAATAATCAGACCGGAACTGACACTGAGCATAAGGAAACATATTGGTGCAAGAGACCAAAAGCTTAGTCAAAGGTGTAGGTTTATGGAGGATCTTAAATGAAGAGACACAAATGGAGAGGCAGAGGGACTTGGGGAGGGAATTCCAGAATGTGGGCCTAGTTAGCTGAATGTATGGTCACGAGATAAAGGAAATGGGAGAGGGGCAAGGGGCTAGAGTTGGAGTACTCAGAGTCCTTGGAGGGCTAAGGAGGTTACACAGAGAGGGAGGGGCAAGGCCATTTAGGGATTTGAACACAAACTTGAAAATGTGAAAATCAAGCTTTTGGAACCGAGGGCTAAAATATGTCAGTGAGCACAGGGGCAATGGGTGAATGGAATTTGGTGTAATTTAGAATGTGGGCGGCAGAGGTTTGGACGAGTTTAATGTTTTAACGATGGAAAAGGGGAGGCTGGTTAGGAGAGCATTGGAATAGTTGAGTTTGGCAGTAATAAGCATGGATGGGAGTTCCAATACAGATGAGCTGAGGTAGGAGGTGGAAGTGCACTCAATTCTTATGGGTAATGGATACAATTCAGTGGGCATTCAGAGGAAAAGGAGGATGCCATAGAGGACTTGAAGTAATGGTGAGGGAGCAGAAAGAGAAGCCATTAATAAAGTTATTCTGGCTATGATTGGATAGATAAGAGTGGATACTCTCACTCAGCTGGCTAATGGGGCGTATCATTCACAACTTTGATTAGTGACATTTCAGTGCTGTGGCATGGATGGAAACCCAACCAGAGAGATTCAAACCTGGATTTGAGGGAAAGATGCCCATGTATTTGGGAAGCAAACTTTGGAGAGGCAAGGATGGTTGGCGATGGGATAGTGGATTGCAAATTAAGGACAGACATCAGGAAATATTTCTTTACATAGAGAGACAACAGCTGAAATGGATTTGTAAGAAAAGTAGTTGAGGGCAAGACACTGCTATATGCTGTAATGGGAAGACAATGGTGTGTTATTCAGGAAAAATGATGTCATATGGGCTGAAGTCTACTTCAGCCAAACCTTACCTTGTGATGCATAATTAGCAGTATGTGCTTATCACTGTGATTCTAAGGCAGAAGTGTCCTGTAATTGCTAATTAAATGTGGCAGTTGGTAGTGAAATGAACAAATTATTATGCAATTCTGATTTGCAAGTGGAAAGCTATTTGTACTACATTCACAAGTTACCAGCAACAATATTTCTGATGTTGTGACAACACTACTGCTTAAGAGCAGCTGGTCATCCTCTTAGGAAATTCAGAGGCGGCCAAATGTATGTGAGCCACTAACTTCATGTAAAGATATTTATTAAATTCAGAGACAGCTTCTTCACAATAAAAAACCTACTTGCTTCACAAAAAGGACAAAAAAAAGGAACAAATTCAAATCATGCGCAGCATAAACATGAAAAAAGTTAATTCAAATTGGCTGGTTTGTAATACAAGCACCAACCTGTTGGATCAAATGGCCAGTTTTTATCCTGTAAATACTATGTGATCCTTTATAAAATGCTATGAACAAATTGTTGCAGAAGTTTACAAGTCTTCTCTGATATTTTTCATTCTGTAAACCATTGAAATTAAATTAAAAGTTATTCCCTGTAATGCAATGTAGCTCATGATTCCTTTTTCCTCCATATCAGCCACATTTAATCACTCAGTTAAGAGATATAAATGTTTCTCCTGCTACTGAAAAACAAACCCTAAGATCATTTACAACAATGTGTTCTTAATTCATTTTAATTGTTTTAACTTTGTTTGGTCAAGGAGGGGACGGAGAATACATTAGAACCAACTTTCAGTTAAGTGTTAGAATTGTATTTGTATTGAGGTATGTTTTAGTAATTTCATTTGAAAGGTTACTGTGGGCCTTATCACATTTAGACAACAAGAAGCTCACAGTATGGAAAAGGTAATGAAACTCTACATAAAGCTGTTAATGTGTTACTTAAATCTGCCTATAATGAAATGTGTGGTTATATTCTATTTTCCCATAGGGTTAAGTATCATTTGTATTTATTTCAGCATGATGCACATGTTGCCATAATCCAAAGGCAAACTTGGGTGAATCCATTATATATCAAAATGATTGTAAATGTCACAAATTGTCCCTTCTTAGCTCCAGTATCAGTAAATGAACAGCACACATGAGACTGATTGCATATTCAGGTTACCTACAATGATAACACTGAATTACATGATGGTTTTCTAGTGATCTAATACGTAGCAACTCAAGTATATGAAAATGATTTTCAGAGATCAATTGTCATACTCAGACTGTATAATGGCAGCAAGTGTTTGTCACCAATATTTAGAAGGTACTGCTAACAGAAAAGACCTGCTAGTTGATTAAAGGGCTTGTCTGGATAACCTTTTATTTGAAGAATGATTGCCATTGGGTGACAAATATTTTTCTGTTACAGTCAAGGCAAAGATATTGACATTCAAATTCATGGTGCTTACATTGAACAGATGTCACTGTTGGCAAGCAGCTTGACATCAACAGCAGTGTAGGGCAAAACTACAAGCACCACTGGACCAAGACAAAAGTTCTCAACAAGTAAATGACAGAATTCACAGCCAATTCCTTCCTAACACAATTATCATCCAACAAATGCTCATTGTTTCTATTTAACTCTTGCCTCAAATCTATCCAAGCCTCACTTAGACCTTACTTTTAATTGCATTGTATGTTATGCTAAAAATAAAGAAAACTGAGTGTACTGGTCCTTTGCATGTGAAGGGCATCTTCTACCATACAATCTCCCTAACCACCATTGACAAGGAAATCCCAGAGCAAGAACTGCCACATCCTTCCTAATGTGCTTTATATTGATGGTAATGTAAAATGGAACCCACATTGTTGTATCAGGCTGAAAATCACGTTAGTAACTCTATTAGTATAATTGGATCCTGCTGTCAAGCATATTGCAAATTTGACTTTTTACTTGCCAAGTATTTGCACATTCTATGGCACATCATAACACAAGTTTGTAGCTGTTCAAAACATGTCTATCTCACGCTGATGAATCCAATTGATGAACCTGAAGTTCAGCTATGTTGACATTAGTCAATTGTAGCTTTTGACATACTGGAGATTTAGACAACTGTACATTCTTTTCATTAAATTAGAAGTTGATTATTGCTGAAAAAAGAGACATGATGAAGCTTTTCATCTTGCACTTAACAGGACGCTTTGCAAGAATACCAATATAAGGAGAAAACAACAATTTATACTGTGTAGGAAGAAAGTGCTGATTGGTTCGCAAGTGGACTTCGATTGGTAGAGATGTTGCCATGGAGAATGCACCAGTGAAGGTGACTGACAGCTAATTGCCAAATATTGTTTGAAATTTAAACCAGGGAACTTGACCGATTGGTCAAGGCATTGCCCTGAGGAATGAATCAGCGAAATGGCTGTCACTTATTTTGTTTAGCTGAAACAGGTGCAATGTGTGTACATGTTCTTTTTGTCTGCAAAGAGCAGGGCCCTGTGTATTCATATATGCAGCTCCTAATACATGGCCTGTCCCTCAATTCACTGGTATATTCTCCATGTCAAGACCTCTACCAACCAGAGCCCACTTGTCAATCAATCAGTAGACTCTTCTCATACAGTATAAATTGTTGTTTTCTCCTTATATTGGTATTTTTATGAAGTGCCCTAATGAGTGTAAGACAAAAAGCTTTGACATGCCTCTTTTTGCAATAGTACTCAAGTCCAATGCCAAATTAGAAGTAGAATATAGACCCTTAAGTGTCTGTGTGAATGATAAAGAAAAGGAACAGGAATGAATAGGAAATGAAGGTGTAGCCAATATATATTATAACCTCCAGAAACTGTATACAGGTCACCGAAAAACTGAAAAAATAAATTTAAATGAGCTAAAGTTGGGACAAAAGTCAAGGAGAAGCAAGGTTGAAAAGGTAGATTTGGAGGCTTTGGAAAATAGGAAGAGATGCAGCATTGTGGTAGAGTTTAGGAACAATTTCAGAATGTAGGGCTAAATGATCTGTCACCAATTGTGATATAAAGGGGAAAGAGTAGGATGGGAAAAGCAGGGGGTGGGTGGCACATACAGTAATTCAAAACTTAATAGTGTGTTTGAGCCAGGTCATAGAATTGAAGAAAAATGCCAAGGGAATGATACTACCATAGAGTTCCAAACAAGGATAGGGATTAGCAATTTCCAACACATTTTTTCACCTACAGTATGGCTTTGCTTTATCGGATTACAGTCTGACATTGACTTTAATTCCTCTCTGTCATGAAGCTATTAATGTATATAATATTTTGGGAAATATTTTTCTTTTAAAATAAGAGGTTTAGTATACGGGTATGTCTTAATTGGATTAAAGCCAGCTAGTCTGGGTACTTCGATATGTACTAGTTTTTATATGTAAGAGAGATAGCATGCATTTGCAGTTTTTGAAGACAGCATTCAAGAAGTGGGGTGAAAATTGACACCTCTCTAACAGCTACCAAACAATATATTTATATTACTAATAAAATTGGTATTATGAAAGGGGTTTCATTGTTAAAAGGAAAAGTTCAAAGAGCTTGTTGATACAATGAGAATTGATATTCAATGGGGCTGATAGGTATAACCAGTAGTTTTTGGGTGTGCAGGCAGAGGCAATGTAAGAGCAAAAGGCAGCTGCAAGCCTCCAAATGGCTCCACAGTGAAAAGAACCCCATTTTGAATTCGTAAGGTGAAAATGCTTTGCCTGGTGTTTGGTTAAGTCTATGGGTCACTGTTGCCTTAATGGAGATTAGTTTGGGAATTTAAAAGTTAGGATAATAGTAATTTGGAGCCATGTGTACATATATTTTAAGCTGTGTAAATTAATAAAATGTTTCATTTAGTTTAATGTAAAACTTCAGGAACTAATGGTCTGATTCCTGAGTTTAGAGTCGCACCTCAAACATAATACAAAATTATTGGTTATGATAGTTGTTTAAAGTTTCCCTCTGGGATTTTTTAAATAACTCTGCTTTACCAATAGCATCGGTCATAACAGTCTCATTCACTGCAGCTGGTGCGTGGGAGATTTACAATTAGACTGAAAGAAAAACAGCCGGAGGTCACCCCATTCACAGCTGGTGCCATTTCATTTGACTTTTCTAGTCCAACAGAGGGGGGTTGGGGGGATGGGGTGTTTGGGCGGGGGGGGGTTGTTGGTTGGATGTGGAGGTACTTTAAATGCAAAAGTCACTGCATGATGACATGATTGCTGCAACATGATACAGTATTTACAGAAAAAGTCTGGGGGAGCCCACACATCCTGGAGCTAGAAAGCAGCTAGAAATATGGTAGGGAGTACCAACTGGCCAGAAAAGGCTAGTTTTAAATAATTACTTCTACGATAACTCTGAGGAGAACAAGAATACTCCCCCACCCATCGGTCCTTGGGCCTTTCCAATCGCAAACCTCTCCCCAATCGTACTGGAAGCCCTCCCATCCCAACTGCCTGAAGATCCCTCCTAGTGGTTTGTTGAGAGTGAATGACCTTGACATTGATTTGATTGAGTGTGGAATCAAGGAGCCCTAGCAAAACTGGAGTCAATGGGAAAGCTCTCCGTTGGTTGCAGTTCTACCTAGCACAAAGGAAGATGGTTGTAGTTGTTGGAGGTCAATCATCTCAGCTGCAGGACATCACTGCAGGAGTTCCTCAGGGTAGTGTGCTAGGCCCAGCCATCTTCAGCTACTTCATCATTAGGTCAGAAATGGGGATGTTCGCTGAAGATTGTACAATGTTCAGCACCATTCACACCTCTTCAGACATTGAAGCAGTCTATGCCCAAACGTAGCAAGACCTGGACAATATCCAGGCTTGGGCTGACAAATGGCAAGTAACATTTGCACCACACAAGTGCAAGGCAACCTCCAACAAGACAGAATCTAACCATCTCCCCTTGGCATTCAATGGCATTATCTTCATTGAATCCCCCACTATCAACATCCTGGGGGGTCACAATTAACCAGAAACTGAGCTGGGCTAGTCATATAAACACTGTGGCTACAAAAGCAAGTCAGAGGCTAGGAATCCCGCAGCAAGTAACTCACCTCCTAACTCCTCAAAGCCTGTCTGCCATCTACCAGGCATAAGTCAGGAGTGTGATGGAATACTCTCCACTTACCTGGAGGAATGCAGCTCCAACAACACTCAAGGAGCTTGACACCATCCAGGACAAAGCAGCCTGCTTGACTGGCCCCATCTACAAACATTCACTCCCTCCACCACCATCTAAAAGATGCACTGTGGGATTTCACCAAGGGTTCTTGAACAGCATCTTCCAAACCCATGTTTGCTATCATCTAGAAGGAAAAGTGTAGCAAACACCTGGGAACACCACCACCTGGAAGTTTACCTCAAAGCCACCCACCATCCTGTCTTGGAAATATATTGCCGTTCCTTCACTGTTGCTGGGGTAAAATCTTGGAACTCCCTCCCTAACAGCACAGTGGGTGTACCTACACCACATGGACTGCAGCAGTTCAAGAAGGCAGCTCACCACCACCTTCTCGAGGGCAATTAGGGATAGGCAATAATTGCCAGCATCACCCACATCCCCTGAATGAATAAAGAAAAACTTTCATAACCACTTATTTACATAGTGAAGTGATGGAAGAGGTCAATAACAGGGCTATCAAGCAGCACTCGCTTAGTAATAACCTGCTCACTGATGCTCAGCTTGGGTTCCACCAGAACCACTCAGCTCCTGATCTCATTACAGTCTTGGTTCAAACTTGGACAAAAGAGGTGAACTCCAGATGTGAGGTGAGTGTGACAGTCCTTGACATCAAGGCCGCATTTGACCGACTGTGGAATCAAGGAGCCTGAGCAAAACTGGAGTCAGTGGGAATCAGAGGGAAAACTCTTGGAGTCATACCTAACACAAAGGAAGATGGCTATGGTTGTTGGAAGTCAATCATCTCAGTTCCAGGGCATCACTGCAGAAGTTCCTCAGGGTAGTGTTCCAGGCCCAACCACCTTCCTTCCATCATAAGGTCAGAAGTGGGGATGCCCACTTTGCCTAGCCAGCGATGCCCACATCCCATGAATGAATTTTTAAAAATAGTGATTGGCAGGATCCTTTTCCATCTGCTCTTGACTGTGGCCTCCTGTTGCAAAATTCTTGCTCCCAACCTCCAACCAAGTAGTGGATCTGGCTAGACTAGGGCAGTGCTCGGAAGCATTTATTCAAGTTATGCCCTGCTATTATGATCGGCAAAACTGCCACAATACCTAGACTCTCTGGGTGTGCTGCCCACTTTGAGGCCTGTGCCATTGGAGTGGTGAAATAGATTTAAATAGATCAAACCAAACCTAACTTGTGGAAGATTTTGTGAAACATCCAGCTTTCACTCTTTTTTGAGATACTGGGGTGACATGTTTTCATAGAAACATATTACAGGATGTTGAAGGCACACATCAACTAATTGAAGATCTTGAATATGTTAAAGAAGTACTATGGTAATTCAGCTCTTCCAATATAGTAATTTGCAGCTGGGATAAGCTAACAAGAGTATCACTGAGTCATTAACTGTCACACTTTTTTTTAAAAACATGAATTTTAGAGGCTCATTTATTCAGTTACTTTGAAATATTTTCAACTCCAGCTATTCACCAAATTAGAAAAGTAAATAAATACTTGTTCAGGAGTAATTTTTATTCAGAAATCAAGAGGACATTAAAAAGTTACTTATAACTTGCCAAAACACATAACCATAGCACATGTTTGTAAGATCCTGCATAATTTGATTAGGTTCATGATTTCATCTTCATATCAATTTAACTAGAAAGGACTATTATTTCAAAACTTTTAAAAGATAGGAACACCTATTAATTAGCATGTACAATGAATGAACTACCTTGTAGAACAATGCTTCACTATAATGTACCCTGAAGTTAGCTGTTTGTATTTCAAGCAATTCATGCAAAGGTTTGAACAGGTGCAGAAGGCGGCTTTTGTGAATGGGTCTACATTACAAGAGGCAACCAAACTATCACAGGGTGCAGCCTATCAATAAACACATTCCTTACACAGGATACTCTCTAAATCCACCTCAAGATACCTTCTTCTTAAACAGTCCCTCGGAGTCAAGGATGACTTGCTTCCACACTAAAAATGCATTCTCAGGTGACTGAAGAGTCCAATTCGCGACCTACAGTCTCTGTCACAGGTGGGGCAGATGGTGGTAGGGGGAAAGGGTGGGTGGAGTGCCTGGGTTGCCACACGTTCCTTTCACTGTTGATGATTAGTTTCAGCTAGCCCTTGGCAATGAGACTCAGCTCCTTCCCGGGGACTTTGGGCAGTCTTGGGCCAGGGGTTCCCAGATGTCAGTGGGGATGCTGCACTTTTTCAAGGAGCTTTGAAGGCATCCTTGAAGCATTACCTCTGCCCTCCTGGGGCTCACTTGCTGTGTCGAAGTTCCGAGTAGAGTGCTTGTTTTGGGAGTCTTGTGTCAGGTATGTGGACAATGTGGCCTGCCTAGTGGAGCTGTTTGAGTGTGGTCAATGCTGGGGATGTTGGCCTGAACAAGAACACTGACGTTGATGCACCTATCCTGCCAATGGATTTGCAGGAACTTGCAGAAGCAGCAAAGGTGATACTTCTCCCATGTTTTGAGGTGCCTGCTCTACATAGTCCATGTCTCTGCACCATTTGGGAAGGCAGGTATCACTACTGTTCGGTAGCCCATGAGCTTGGTGCCGGGTTTCAGGTCCTGGTCTTGAAACATTCTCTTCCTCAAGCAGCCGAAAGCTGCGCTAGCACACTGAAGGTGGACACCTTCAACACAAGGTGTTGAATCTTGTCATTGACGTCTGCCCTTGTTAACAGTAGGCACTCAAGGTATGGAAAGTGGTCCACATTGTCCAATGCCTCATTGTGGATTTTAATGATCTCAGGGGCAGTGTGATGTGTAGGGGGCAAGTTGGTAGAGGACCTTTGTCTTACGAATGTTTAGTGTAAGGCCCATGCTCGTGTACGCCTCAGTGAAGGCATTGATAATGGCTTGGATCTCAGCCTCCAAGTGCGTGCGGATGCAAGCATCATCTGCATACGGTAGCAAATGGGATGACCTTGGATTTGGTGCAGGTGGTGGAGATTGAACAGGTTCCTGCTTGTTCTGTAGTTTAGCTCCACTCTAGCAGGGAATTTGCTGGGGGTGAGATGGAGCACTGCAGCAAGGAAGATCGAGAAGAGCATCGGTGCGATGACAGAGTCTTGCTTGACCCCCCTCCGAATGTGGATTGGGTCTGTGGTGGATCCGTTGGTCAGGATACGGCTTGCAGTCATCATGGAGCAGGCAGAGGATGGTGGCAAACTTTTGGGGGCAGCTGAAACTGAGGAAGATGCCTCACAATCCTTTGCAGTTTTGAGCGTTGAAGGCTTTTGTGAGATCAAAGAAGGCTATGTACAAGGATTGGTACTGTTCCCAGCATTTCTCTTCCAGTTGCCGTACAGTGAAGATCATGCCCATTGTGCCCCTGAGTAGGCAGAATCCATGATGCAACTCTGGGAGGAGCTCTTCAGCCACAGGGAGAAGGCGATTGACGAAGTTTCTTGTAATGACCTTCCTTGCTGATAGCAGGGATATTCCCCTATAGTTACCTCAGTCTGACTTGTCACCTTTCTTGAAGGTGGTCACGATTACGAGATCTCCTGGCATGCTCTCCCCCTTCCAGATAAGGGAGGTGAGGCTATGTATTCATGGTGGTAGTGCTTCTCCGCCATGCTTTGGTGGGGATTCCATCTACTCCTGATGTCTTGTTGCTCTTTAGTTTCAAGTCTTCGCCAAGTCTTCAGATATTCAAATACATTTTAGTTAATTTAAATTTGGTGTTGTGTTTAACGTTGGTGAATTGATTTTCCAAACCAATAATCCAATCCATCACTAAAACCACCTAATTTCATTACCTCAACATCAATCTGCCCAATCTCACCTCTTGTTGATTTATTCATTCCACACAATTTTAAATCTCATCATATCATGTGAAAATGATGATAGGAACATCATAAACTGAAAATTTCCAAACATTTTCTGTTGTAATTAAAATTCAGAACTAATTGCTGAAAACATACCTACAGATGCAGCAGTGGCTGATACTCTGAAATTGGCATCAGAGGTGAATTTCAGAGCTTTAGCAAAAATGCGAACAATAGCACACATGCAAGATTGCATATTGAAAGTTGTTTAATATACTGTGACTAAGTTTGTAGTTGCAGACCTTTCCTGATGTCAGAGGTGATGTGGAATGGTTAGGGTCTGGGGTAGGCGGTATTGGTGGGTGCACAGAATGTGAGGGTGAGCTTTGGCCAAGCTCATAATGAAAAAGAACTAGTAGAATGCTAGTTAGCTAGGAATTATTTTAAATCATTTCAAGTCAGATGACGCATTAATTGTATAAAACTCCTGCCATCATGAAACAGCACATTAAAGAAGATCCTCTAATAGTAAGCACAGCATATCTGACACACATTTTCTTCACAATTCTACAGATATTACCTAGCTGCGATATCAATACAAAAGTAAATGAATCGCGATATCAATCCAAAAGTAAATGAATCAATCAAATTATTCAAAACATTTTCCAAAAACTTGTCAGTCACCATTTCTCTCTTACAGGATGGTATATTGTGGCTCAAAATAAATGTTTCTAACAACATAAATACTCACATTTTACAATTAGCACAAAACAACACTGGGCAGAATCTTCCCCTCAACTGCAACCCCATCATCAGCGGGATTCATGGTGGATAGGGTTAGACAATATGGTGGAAAGCGAGAAATTTGTTTCCCAATGTCAGGAAACCAAGTTGGGATTGTCTCTTCCCGACGTTCATGGTGGCTTGATGGCGGTTCAGCTCTCCCACTGAAGCTTGGTGGGAACCCACTTTGAATCTCAAGCATGCTCATTAAAAGCACAACAGACCGAATTGTGTGCCCCTGTCAAATTTTCCAGCGGGACTCATGCCATTCTGTCACCAGACCTGACTTTGTGGCGCGCATCCGGCGAGGGCGAATTCCAAAGCACCTACCTGAAGTTGAAGCTGGCTGCACCATTGGAGCGGGCCACAGGTATGGTGAGCACAGAAGACACAAAGTGGAGTGGTGGAGGGGGAGGGGGGGGTTGCATCTGGAGGAGTGAGAGGGGAAAGGAAGGGACGAAGGGGAAGGGGGTAAAAAAGGCATAAAGGGGAAGGGGGGCAAGGGGGGCATGAAGGGAAAGGGAGGAAAAAGAGGCATGAGGCATGAACAGGAAGGGGGGGAAACAAGGCATGAAGGAAAAGGGAGAGGAGGTGGGTGGAATCGGAGTGCTTCAAGGGAAGGGGTCAGTTGAGTCGATGTTGGGATCCTGAGGGGAGAACTGGGAGTGCTGGTGGTATGAGGGGACAGTGACAGTGAGAGGGGGAAGTGGGGTGCAGTAGGGTGGGAGGGTCAGTGTCCAGGTGTGTAATTCTCATCCAGGGGTTATTGAGGGGGACATGGATCACGGGAGTGGGGAGGATCAGAGTGCACATAGGAATGGTGACTGGGGTGGGCTCAGCAGAGAAGGAAGACATGTGCATGTTAATGGTGATAGGGTTTAGGGTGATGGGGGGAGACTCAAGGGTAATCAAGGAGAGAGTGAAGGTGACATCAGGGGTTCGATGGTGATGGGGGGGGGGGGGAAGTTGTGGGTGACAGGGGGAGGGTAAAAGGTGGTGGAGACAGTTTGAAATGAAACACACACCATCTTGAGACAAAGCCAGCTCTAGACCAAGGAAATATCCTCAATGTCCAAGTGCAAACCATCAAGGCTGGAGGAGGGTGTTCTCACATAGATGGAGTTCAAGGTCAGCACAACTGGACAATTAAAGGAAATCCTCATAATACATGGGGAATGTATGAGAGCTTTCTCAATTGCTATTCCTCACTATTTGGTGAAAGCCACAAGGCTGCAAGTCTGGCCCAGAGGGTTCTCACGACAATAAGATCCCAGAAAAGTGTAGAGTTGCCATTCACTCTGAGCCAAAGGGCATTTACTCCAGGAAGAGCTAGGGAAGAAGGGGGGAAGGGAGGGAGGGGGCTGCCCACAAGGGGCATGCAGGTGAATGGCAGCCAAGTCACAATTGCAAACCTCCATCCTCCTGGGGGAGTGGACCTGCTGATAAGGGCTTATGTGGTTAGTCTTTCCATTGTGACAAGGTCTATCTATACAGTCTCAAAGGCAGTGGACACAAGCTGAATAGTGCAAGCGGGAAGCTTCTTACACATGGCAGTCATCACCCTTGTCAAAGAGTGATATTTCTATGCACAGCCATGAATTAGGGAGAGGAAGACCTATGTTTGGTCCACCCCTGGAAGGGGTGGAGTGCATGCTACCATTAAAACAACTAGCAGCAAGAATGAATCCAGGAAACTCCCAAACAGTGCAACATAACATATTTGGGAGTGCAGAAACTATTTACAATCATTAAACATCCATCCCACCAGTGCTCACTCAATACTTTCTAATTTTCCTTACTCTACCATTACGCCTAGGTGCTTCCCCAACATCTGCAGCAGAGGTGGAGGCAGCCTGCTGACTATCATGCCCTGTTGTTTGTGATGACTTTGGCAGATGTCCTCTGGAGGGCCAAGAAAAGGTTTAGATCTCCTACTCAGGGGCTGATGCACCCTCTGCCGGCTGAGCAGCTGGAGCTGATGGGGTCACAGGCAGAGGGGTTTGGGAATGCCTAGGCACTCTTGGAGATTCCTGGGTGCATGCCCCGGGGTGTCTGCCTGACATTCCTCCTCCCTTGGGTGCCCAAGGGTCCATCCCTGACTGCTTAAGGAGACGGGGCACCTGAAGGGAGGTCAAGGTACCCCACCCCCCTCTCAGGTAGCCACTGCGAAAACTCACCCATGGTGACAGCAATGGAGCGCAGGTCTGAGTGCTTCTCCAACAGAAACTGGGCATTCTGCTGGACCAGGTTCTCCATGGCATTCATCATCCTTCCCATGGAGCCTTCGATGTGCACACATGTTGGAGCCATGACAGAGAGCAGATGGACTCCTCTGCCTCATGTGCTCCTCTGTTGACAGCCACAGACACGTCTGCTTCATGTTCCCATGTGTATCTTTGATCTTCCAGCATCTTCTCTATGACCACTTCCAGAGGCTCATTTTGTGACTCTGGCTTAGCACAGGCCCCTTCTCCAGCAGTCCTCCAAGTGCCAGAGACCTTGGCTGTCACTGCCTCCACCTGCTGTGGACACGTGTCTGTGCATTGACCACCAGAATGTGAGCCCAAGCCTAAACTAGATCGATGAGCCATCAAGGTGTGTCCCTTTGGGCTGGTGGAGGCTGCAGGTGAATGCAATGATGACTATACAAGTGAGAAGTTGTCCAAGTCCTCTTCTGAGGTCTCCTGTGGGATGGGCTGACTTCAGGTGCAGGGGTAGGCCTCACCATCTTCCTGCTGGCATCTCACTGGATGGTTGTGGGACGTCAACCTCGCCGTTGGCACAGGCACAGTCACAGTTCTCTCCTACCAGCTCGGTAGCTTGCTGCTCAAATTGAGAGAGGAGCCAGAGCTTAGGCATCTGCCCTCTTGTTTAGTCTCTCTCCCTCCTGTTGTGGGCTGCCTTCTCCTGCACAAAGACAGATAGATGGATTGTGAGTACATATGATGAAACAGCAGGTTGCAGGCTGCTAATTCTGTGGCTGCTTGCTGACCTTGTGACTCCCCAAAACCCAACCACCATATGCATGGCACAAGTGAGAAGTGAGATGGCATAGTCTCCAGTTGTCTGGATGAGTGCAGCTCCCAGAACATTCAGAAAGCTGGATACCATCCAGGACAAAGCAGGCCATTTGATTGACATGCCATTCAGCACCCTCAATATTCAGTCCCTCCACCACCTGTGCACAGTGGTAGCAGCATGTGCCATGTACAAGATGTACTGCAGCAAATCACTGAGGCTCCTGGAACAACATCCTCCAAACCTGTGAGTTCTACCAGCTAGAAAGACAAAGGCAGCAAGCGCATGAGAGCAGCAACACCTAGTTGCCCTCTGTGCCTTCACTGTGGCTAAGTGAAAGCCCAGCAGTTCTCTCGCAAATAGCACAGCACATGGACTGCAGGGGTTCAATAAGGCAGCAGCTCATCACCTTGTCTAGGCCATTTAGGGATGGATAAGAAAAGTGCTGGCCTTACCAGTGACAACCAGGTCCCATGAGACAAATACAGATTTGGAGAGGTGGGTTGGAAGAATAGAAAGATCACTTACTCTAGCAGTGCAGATTAAATCGTTGACCCTTTTCCTGCACTGCAGGGCAGTCCTTCTTTGCACCCCAGGGACGCTGGCCATCCTGGCTACCTTATCCCAGGCCACAGTGGTCAGCTGGGATGGCCTTCTGTAGCCAAGCCTGCAGAAGAGGATGTCCCGTCTTTCCCGAACTATCACCAGGAGATGCTCCAGGGATGCATTGCTGAAGCGGGGAGCCACGGCTTGCTGCCTTCTCCTACTCATTCTTTCCTTCTTCCTGTCATGGGTGCCATTTAAATATGGCATCTGGGCATGATGGCGGGGCAGCCAACTTCCTGCCCGCCTTACCATGAGACTCAACATGGAATGGGGGCATGTATAACTAATGAGGTGGGAAGTGCACAATTGCAAGTAAAAGTGTCACAGAGCGAAGTACTCCCACTTTTTCATCCTGCCATGGAACTTATGGTGGGAGGGGAAAATTCCATCCTATGTTGCATCTTTGGAAACTTTCATTAGTCCACTGTCTTGGCAGAGTCTTGGGAGCCAAAATTCTGGTCCAGATCAAGGATGGATAGAGAGCACGTGGAATTTTTTTAAAACATCTGATTCTTCTTTATGACGTATTTCAATGTTAAAGGCAGTATTTAAATCAAAACTATTGTTGTTGATTGCCTAGCAGCAGATGGAATTGTGTGTGAAACCAGTTTCATTGGAATTCTGCTCTTTATTATGCAGTAATTTTACAATGGAAATGATGGAGGCCAGTGGGCAGAGCTTGCTCAAACCGTCAGCATAACTTAATGAGCCAGCAGGATGCTTTCCAGCTGAGAGCTTAGATGGGTTCTCCTGGGATCTTCCAAAGGTTTGAGGCCTTACAAAAGTGAAAGCTAATCAATCCCAGAGAGAATCTTTTTAACTATGAGGGGCAGGATTGGAGACATTCCTTTTCTTTGGCCCCAAAGGACCTTAGTAGACCTCAGAGCACAGTTCCAAAGGAATAGATGGGTGCCTTTAGCTTCCACATTACAATGCACATTCTTGTTCAAGTTCCTGGCATTCTGATGTTGTCAGAGCTAACACAAGTGCAGCCAGTGCACCATAACATGACAATCAACTGAGATCCAGTATTGATCACTGCATGATATAATGTAAAAGTATATGTGAAACCAATGAAACTGATGATATCTCGAGATTTTCTTATACCACCAAGCACCATCCTCCATGTATCATAGCGTTTAGGCAAAACACAGCTGCCCGGATTTTGCAGTCAGTGACAAAGCAGTTGTACTCGCCACTGACCTCGAAGAAAGCTGACTAACAACCAAGAACTCTGTGGCATGGATTCCACCTTTTCAAAGTTAATTTAAATCTGGTGCCAAGTCAAGCTCATCTCTAGATATCCAGCACAGCAATGCCATCAAGCGGGTAAGCAGCCATTCATACTGAAAATTTCTCAGACACAGCAAATCACAAAGTAAAATACACTGATTGTAAAATTTATAAAAAGTGAAGAACAGAGAACAAATTAAAGACATGGGACATACATATTAGAAGCTGAAATATCAATCAAACGTGCAAAAAAATTTTTTAAACTTTGTAATTTTTAATCATCGTGGAATAAAATTACATAACAAATAGAAAATTTGTTTTCCAGGATCAGGTTGTTCAACTGCAGTTATGACTTAATATGTTGTCAAAAACCGAAGTTGCACCTCAGTAAACAATGCATAACTTTTTAAGGTGTTTTTTTAGCTGTGATATCACTGTGCAAAAGGGGAAGTTCTCAAGAGTTCACTGGATTCTAAAGATTGCCAGCTGCAGGGGACTTCAACAGCGCACTTTATGAAGAAATAGGGAATCACTAACAGCATCTCCTGAAGTTCCGTGTTTAACCACATGTTTGCAAACATAGAATTTGTTGTTAGTTTCACTCTTGTAATGACATCATTACTACTGCCAATACTGAGCCATCAACTTAACTTCAAAGCTGCATTCCAAGTCACTAACAAAGCTTTGACACTTTTCCTCCTTTATCTACAATAACATTTCAAATTTCTTAAGTGAATGACCTTGATTTATACCACTCTTAATCAGTATTTGACAATTATAGCATTAATCACGACTAACATTCAAAGTGCAAAAACTTAAATAAGTTACCTATTGTTCAATATAAACATGGAAATTTGAAACATGAGAAAAAACAGCTCAAAATAAGCATCCTTCAACAAATTATAGATTAGTGGTGTAATTCAACGAATAACTACACTTTGAAAACATTGTTTTTTTTCTACAATAATGCTATTGTCAAACAAGTCACTGATACTTACAAGCGACCTTAGGGTATGTTTCACAATCCAGTACACTTTACATAACGTCAATGCTCGTACTCATTCACAATAATTTCACTAAGAGATTGTATATGAAGACTGTGCGTTGCACATCCATGCACAATTGGTTGATTCAACATAATGGCACAATTCTAGCCATTAATTAAAAAGGAGACACCATTAAGAACCAAAAGATACTATTAAACAAATACCAGTTTCAAATCTACTATTCTGAATACTTGAAATTGATCAGTAAGAAGAAGCCTCAGACCAAAATTTTTAAAAAGTGATTTTCGTAAGGTGATTGTTTTCTTCTCATCATTTTTGGAGCAGTGGAAAGTGACCAATGTATATGAGAGCAAGTGGCTAAGCAGATATTTCTTATGTTCACATCTTGTCAACCTCCTCGCACCCCTCATCCCAAGCCTCTTCAGCTGCTTCATCAATGACCTTCCTTCCAGCATAAAGTCTGAAGTGGGGATGTTCGCTGATGATTGCATAATGTTCAGCACCATTTTCAACTCCACAGACACTGAAGCAGTCCATGTCCAAATGCAGCAAGACCTGGAAAATATCCAGGCTTGGAAAAACAAATGGCAAATAACATTCGCGCCACACAAGTGCCAGGCAATGACCATCTCCAACAAGAGAGAACCTAACTATCTTCCCTTGACATTCAATGGCATTACCATTGCTGAGTTCTATCCCCGCCCCCCTTCCTTCCACCACCACCCCCCCGACAACATCCTGGGGGGGGGGGTTACCATTAACCAGAAACTTAACTGGACTAGCCAAATACTGCGACTAGGAATCCAGTGGCGAGTAACTCCTGACTCCCCAGAGCCTGTTTACCATCTGCAAGGCACAAGTCAGGACAGTTCCAACAACACTCGAGAGGCTTGACACCAACCAGGACAAAGTGCCCCTTAATTGGCACCCTTTCCACAAACATTCACTCCCTCCACCACCAAAGCACAGTGGCAGCAGTGTGTACCATCTAAAAGATACACTGCAGAAATTCACCAAGGCTGCTTAGACAGCATCTTCCAAATCCATGACTACTACCATCTTGAAGGTCAAGGGTAGCAGGCACATGGGAACACCACCACTTAGAAGTTCCCCTCCAAGTCACTCACCATAGGGACTTGGAAATATATCGTAGTTCCTTCACTGTCGCTGGGTCAAGATCCTTGAACTCCCTCGCTGACAGCACTGTGGGTGTACCTACACCACATAGACTGGAGCGGTTCAAGAAGGCAGCTCACCACCATCTTCTCAAGGGCAATAAGGGATGGGCATTAAATGTTGGCCTAGGCAGCAATGCTCACATCCCATGAATGAATTAAAAAAAACACACATCTCATTATATCCCAAAATACACTATTTAAATATTCACCCATGCATTACAGTATATTGTAGGCAAGACAAAAATACATATTCACAAATTAAACTTGGACATCGCCTGTGAGGTAGAACCAGATTAATGTTCAAGAACCCCATGATGACAAACCTCAGGGAATGTGGCATGACCACCATGGACTGAGAGAAAAATGCACATGAAAGAATTATCTGGGGAATGGTCTCAAATAGTGGTGCTGCTTCCTTCGAACAGCAAAGACTATAGGCTACTAAAGAAAAAGGCAAGCTAGAAAACCAGGCAGTTTCAACAAACTTAAACAATTCATCCTTGCTGCACTATGGAAAAATCATGTAGTTCTTCAATCCAGCTACGCAGCAAGAAACAGCCATCTTTGATAACGAAGGGAAACAGACGACAAAGTGTCTGAGGAAAATGCTAAATTATTCATCTTTAAGTCTAATATTCGTCATTTGTTAAAGGAATAATCATCCAGTAACCATGAATAAATGAGGAAGTCTCACAGGAGAAATCACATTGGATTGCTGTATTTTAGGGTTCAAGGTATTTTCATCATGGACCAAGCAACATTTCCTTTTCACCCCATCTCTTCACAGCAGCTTCACATCAGCTGTCTTCATTATTTTCTAAACCTAGAAGGCAAGTACTTTTATGGTTTAAACTGGTAACTCACTATGTGTAGGATTAGATGATCAAAAAATGGCAGAGGTATTTAATAAATATTTCATATTGGTATTAACTAAACAAGGATGTGAAGCTTGAACTTTTAAAAAATGTTCATGGGATCTGCACATTGATGGCTAGATTGCCCATCTCTAATTGCCCTCAGGAAGGTACTGTTAAGCCGCCATCTTGAACAACTGCAGTGTTTGTGATGTAGGTACACCAACATTCCTGTTTGGAAGGGAGTTCCAAGATTTTGACTCAGTGACAGTAGAGGAATGACAATGTAGTTCCAAGTCAGGTTGATATGTGACCAGGAGGGGAACTTGTAGTTGGTGGTGTTCCCATGTGCTTGCTGCTCTTGTTTTTCTAGACATTAGAGGTCGCAGGTTTGGAAGGTGCTGCTGAAGGAGTCTTGGCAGGTTACCATAGTGCATCTTATAGATGGTAAATACTGCTACAACTTTGTGACGATGTTGGGGGGGAATGAATATTTAAGGTGATGGATGGAGTGCCAATCAAGTGAGTGGCTTTGTCCAGGATGGTGTTGAGTTTCTTGAGTATTGTGAACTCATCTAGGCAAGTGGGAATATTCAATCACACTCCTGACTTGTGCCTTACACATGCTTTTGGGAGTTAGGCAGTGAGATACGTCACAGAACTCACAGCCTCATACCTACTTTTGTAGCCATAGTATTTATGTGGCTGACCAGTTAAGTTTCTGGTCAATGTTGATGCTGGGTGATTCAGCAATGCTAATGCTATTGAATGACAAGGGGAGATGATTATATTCTCTCTTGTTGGAAATGGCCTTTGCCTGGCATTGTGTGGCATGAATGTTACTTGCCTCTATAATCCCAAGCCTGAATGTTGTTCAGATCTTGCTGTATATGGGCACGGCCTGCTTCATTATCTGATGAGTTATGAATGGGCCTGAACACTGTACTGTCAGCGGTGACCATCCCCACTTAGGATAGAGGGAGGGTCATTGATGAAGCTGCTGAAGATGGTTGGGCCAGCGACAATGCCCTAAAAACTCTTGCAGCAATGTCCTGGGGTTAGGATGATTGGTCATGTCACATGCTCGTAAAGCTTATTGGAAGATGGACACTTTACTTTTGAAAAGTAACATGGAATATGGACACTGTACCTTCACAAAATGGACTCGAGATTATTTTGGGGTTTCTGTACAGGTGGAGGCAGATATGTCTGGACATGTCCCTGGGAAATTACTTAAAATGCTCAAGTGCTGATTTGACTACCCCTCACCATTTCAACGGAAGAGACTTAAAAAGACAATGGCTGCTAGACTTGCTTGCCCCATGAAGATGGAATTTCAAATAAAGACATTTCAGAATCTAATCATAGCTGGAATGTTGTTGAGATAGCAAACACCTTCCATTGTGCAGCAGATTGCTTTGCCATCACCCTATTGTGTGGACAATGGAAAACGTTGAAATTGTTGTCACATGACAGAGACTGGATTTTGATAACCTTATTAAATCGACAAAGACAGGCCAGGACAGGTCAGTCTGGGATACAAATACTACAGGGAAGCCATCTCTCACCCAGCACAAGGGAGGACCCTGCCTCAAAAGTCACCTTTGGCAGGGAAATGGAGTTTATTGGTGTTACCTGCCAGAGTATTGTTCTCCACGACAGAGCTCGACCAACATCAACTGGAAAGCCAGAGGCCTGCTGTTGTTTGGGGTGAACCTGTATGAGTTCACCACCATAAACTTCTGACCTTCATTTTACTTCAATGCATCAAGAGCAAATCCAAACTTGGCACTTTTTTTTATTATTCATTCATGGGACGGGGGCGTCGCTGGATAGGCCAGCATTTATTATCCATCCCTAAAAGCCCTTGAGAAGATGGTGATGTGCTGCCTTCTTGAACCGCTGCAGTCCATGTGTTGCTGTTAGGAAGGGAGTTCCAAAATTTTGACCCAGCAACACAGAAGGAATGGCGACACAGTTCCAAGTCAGGTTTGGTGTGCGACTAGGAGGGGAACTTGCAGCTGCATGATGTTCTCATGCAGCTGCTGCCCATGTCGTTCTAGGTGGAAGAGGTCACGGGTTTGGAAGGTGCTGTTGAAGGGGCCGTGGTGAGTTGCTGCAGTGCGTCTTGTAAATGCCGCACACTGCTGCCACTGTGTGTCGGTGGTGGAAGGAGAGATTTTTGAAGGTGGTGGATGGGGTAACAATCAAGCAAGTGGCTTTATCCTGGATGTTGTAAATCTTGTGAGTGTTGTTGAAGCTGCACTCATCCAGGCAAGTGGAGAGTATTCCATCAAACTCCTACTTGTGCCTTGTAGGCAGTGGACAGGCTTTGGGGAGAGAGGTGGTGAGTTACTGGCCACAGAATTCTCAACCTGCTGTTGTAACTAGTCCAGTTCAGTTTCTGTTCAAAGATAAGCCCCAGGATGTTGATAGTAGGGGATTCAGTGCTGGTAATGCCATTGAATGTCAAGGGGAGATGGTTAGATGCTCCCTTGTTGGAGATGGTCATTTCCTGGCATTTGTGTGGCATGAATGTTACTTGGCACTTATCAGCCCAAGCCTGAAAATTGTCCAGGTTTTGCTGCATGTGGAGATGGACTGCTTCAGTATCTGAGTGACGAATGGTGCTGAACATCATACAATCATCAACGAATATCCCCACTTCTGACCTTATGATGGAAGGAAGGTCATTGATCAAACAGCTAAACATAGTCGGGCCTAGCATACTATCCCGAGGAGCTCCTGCAGCAATGTCTTGCAACTGAGATGATTGACTTCCAACAACCACAACCATCTTTCTTTGTGCTAGGTATCACTCCAACCAGCAGAGAGTTTTCCTCCTGATTCCCATTGACTCCAGTTTTCCTAGGGCCCCTTGATGCCACATGCGGTCAAATGCTGCCTTGATGTCAAGGGCAGTCACTCTCACTTCGTCTTGAGTTCAGCTCTATTGTCCATGTTTGGACCAAGGCTGTAATGAGGTCAGGAGCTAAGTGGCCCTGGCGGAAGCCAAACTGAGCATCAGTGAGCAGGTTATTGCTGAGTAAGTGCTGCTTGGTAGCACTGTCAATGACACTTTCCATTACTTTGCTGATGATCGAGAGTAAACTGATTGGTTGGATTTGTCCTGTTTTTGCGTGTACAGGACTTACCTGGGCAATTTCCCACATGACCGGGTGGATGCAGGTGTTTTAGCTGTACTGGAACAACTTGGCTAGGGGCACGGCTAGTTCTGGAGCACTAGTCTTCAGTACTATTGCTGGAATGCTGTCAGGGCCCATAGCCTTTGCAGTATCCAGTGCCTATAGCATTTCTTTATATCACATGGAGTGAATTGAACTAGCTGAAGACTGGCATCTGTGACGCTGGGGGGAAGAGGCCAAGATGGATCATCTACAGGGCACCTGTGGCTGAAGATGGCTGCAAATGATTCAGTCTTGTCTTTTGTACTGATGTGTTGGGCTCCCCCATCATTGAGGATGAGGATATTTGTGAACCCTCCTCCTCCAGTTAATTGCTTAATTGTCCACCACCATTCACGACTGGATGTGGCAGGAATGCAGAACTTAAATCCAATCTATTGGTTGTGGGATCGCTTAGCTCTGTCCTTAGCTCTTAGCTGTTTCCGCCGTTTGGCATGCAAGTGATCCTGTGTCGTAGCTTCACCATGTTGACAACTCATTTTTAGGTATGCCTGCTGCTGGAATGCCCTCCTACACTCTCTCCTAGCTTGATGGTAATGGTAGAGAGGGGGATATGCCAGTCCATGAGGTTACAGATTGTGGTCTTATACAATTCTCCTGCTGCTGATGTTCTACAGTGCCTCATGGATGCCCAGTTTTGAGTTAATAGATCAGTTTGAAATCTATCCCATTTAGCATGGGGGTAGGACACACAACACAATGGAGAGTATCCTCAATGTAAAGATGGAACTTCATCTCCACAAGGCCTTGTGCAGTGGTCACTCCTGCCAATACCATCATGGGCAGATGCATCTGTGACAGGTAGATTAGTGAGGATGAGGTTAAGTCAGTTTTTCCCTCTTGTTGGTCCCCTCACCAGCTGTGTGGTGAGATTTGAACCCATGTCTCCAGAGCATTAGCCTGAGCCTCTGGATCACTATGCCATCACCTTCCTCCTCCTGGTGAGCAGATTATTACTGATTATGTGGAGCTTCATACCACTGTCAATGATGACTTCCTTCACTTTGCTGCTAATTGAAAGTAGATTGATGGGACATAATTGTCCAGATTGGATTTGTCTTGCTTTGCGGGGACACGTCATACTTTGGATAATTTTCTACATAGTTGGGTAGATGCCAGTGTTGTAGCTATACTGGAACAGCTTGGCTAGGGCTGCAACTAACTCTGGAGCACAAGTCTTCAGTGGCACAGCCAAGATACTATTGAGGCCTATAGCCTTTACTGTGCCCATGCACTCAGCCATTTATTTATATCAGATGGAATGAATCAAATTGGCAGAATGTCAGCATCTGTGATGCTAGGGATCTCAAGTGTAGGTCTGGAAGGATCATCCATTTGGCAACCCTGGCTGAAAATGGTTGCAAACTCTTTAGCCTTGCTTTTCACACCAACATGGTAGCACTCTACCAGCATTTAGAATGGAAATGCTCGTGAAGTCTCACCCTCACATTGGTTGTTGTAACACCAGGAATATCCAAAAAATAAGGTACCAACTAAATGAAGCGACAACACAGGACTACCAGCACACTAAACAGCAGGAGCAGCAAGCTATTGAACAGAGTTATGCAATCTCACAAACAATGGATCAGAAAAAAAGCTCTCCAGCCCTTCACCATCCAGGCATGATTGGTGGTGAACAATTTAGAAACTAACAGTTGAGACTCTTAAGATGAGACTTCACTAGTATCTCCATTCTAAATGCTGGCAGTGCCCAGCATGTCAATGCAAAAAACAAGGCTGAAGCATTTCTAACCATCTTCAGCAGGAGGTGCCAAATAGATCCCTTTAGGTCCCCAGCATCACTAGTATTCTACCAATTTGATTCACTCCACCTGATATAAAGAAATTCCTGAACATACTGGACACAGCAAAGACCATGGGCCCCGATATTATCCTGCATGCAATGTTAGTAGGGAGGATTTTGCAGGGTCAACTGGACTGAAGGTGCCTTTGTCACATCAGATGTTGGTGGTCCATCCTCTATCTTATTTGACTTTTCTACATCAGTTTGACACAACGAGAGTTGCCATTTCAGAGAGCATTTGAGAGTTAAATATTGTGATGGATAAGAGGAATTTTTTTTAGCAAAGTTAGTTCGGCTAAAAGACAACCGTGCCAGGGTCCAATCGGTTACATTCCAAGGGGAAGGAGGACCCCAGAAGAAAAAAACAGTACTCTCATTTCCCAGTTTTTACTGTTTTTTCGTTCTGGGACAGAAATTGTTGAGCCCATATAAATTATATTTTAGGGCTATTTGAAGATGAATGTGTCCTGAGGGATTGGAAAATGACAAATGTAGCACTTATTTTTAAAAGGGGAGACAGAGCTAATATGGGTTATTATAGACCAATTAGTTCAACATTTTACTGTTTCCTGTGAAGGACGAATCTACTGTGTACATAAAGAGAACAAGTAACCTGCACAGATCATGCTTAACATATGTAATCAAATTCCTTCAGAAGGTAATGGCAGATGGGAGAATTCAGTTGATGTAATGTACATGGGTCTTAGGAGCATCTTTGACAAGGTACTACATGTGTCAAGAAGATATAATAATTGCCATAATGCTATTGGAATTTATTGTTAAGTAGAGTAATAATGGGATCTGTGTCTATGTCTATATGTGTGCGCGATTTAATTGAATTAAAGGCAGCTGATCTGATGGCTTCGTTTTAGTAGACGATCAGCTAGGTTTGAAATATTAAGTAGGTAAACATAGGGGTAAAGGGAACATTTGCATTTTTAAATAAACCAAACTAGATTGATTTCAAAGGAAGGGTGCAGTGTGTCACCGAGCCAGATGAAGTTCAGAAACACTGTGTTTGTTTTTCTCAAAGATTACTTGTAAAATTAGTACTATGAGAGATTCTTATTATCAAAGACATAGTGAAACAATGGGAATTTGCATTCAAAGGGGAAAATATGTATAAAGGAGTGAAGGTTGTGTGTAAGGGGAGGCATTTTAAGATCTAACAAGTGTGAAAAGCTTTCAGCATCTAAGCCTTAAGCTGCTGTCTACAAAGAACTGAAGTTAAGAAAACTCAAGTTGAATTCGGCTGGTTCAGGGTATGGTGTGTCACCTTTCCTCAGTCTTTTAAAATCTGTGTGTCTTACTGTTGCCTTAACAAAAGTGTAACTGGAAGTTAGGTTAATTAGGGGATTTAGAAATTATCATTGTAGCAATTTTTAGATCCATGTATGTATTTAAAATCACTTCTTCCATTAATAAAGGTTTAATTTAGTTTTATAAGATCATTTGTAAGGTCTTATTACTACCGAATTCAAGGCACGCATCTTGAAATTTATACAAATTACAAACAAGTTGTGGCCATTGTTTCAAGTTTCCCTCTGGGATTTGAGCAGCTCAGCATTTACCATCGACAGTGCCATTACACATGTGAGATTACTGCATGGAATCACATAGAATATACTGCACAGAAACAAGCCATTGGTCTACCTCAGCTATGTTTGCTTATATTCCAGATAAGTCTCCTCTCATTCCATCTACAACATCTCATCTTTTCACTAAGTTCTTTCCTTTCCTTTTTTAGGTTAGTCCAGGTTCCTTTCTTTAATTTGCCTCAATCATTTCCTGTGGTGGTGAGTTCCACATTATAAATAAATAAAATTCTCCCTATTTCCTTATTAGATTTATATATAACCATCTGGTTTTTATGAATTCTCATTTTGGATTTTTCCAAAAGTGGAAACATTCTCTCCACACCTACCCTGTCCAACCTACTCATAATTTTAAAAGACCTCTATTCAGTCTCTGTTAAGTCTCTCTTTTCTATAGAAAAAAACCTCAACCTTTCTGAATTACTATGTGCTTTCAGCTCTGGTACCCCATCCATGTAAAACTTACTTTGCACTTTTTCTAGTGCTTCCTGTTCCTTTTTTAATGCAGATACAATGGAGACCAAAACTGTGCAGTCCTCTAAGTGCAGCCTGAGCAGGGTCATGCATAAATTTAACATAACTTCACTATTTTTGAATCTTTTACCTCTAGAAACTATAGAAACTAATCCCAGTGCTTTGTTAGCATTTTTAATTGCGTTTCTGACATCTGATGCTGTAATGATTTATTCACCTGTATCCTGAGGTCCCTTTGATCTTTTGCTCTATTCAGTTTATCCCTTAGTATTAGAGAGCAGAGGGAAAGGAGTTAGGTAGAGGATAGGAAACCAGATTTTTTTCTTTAAATGGTTAGGAGGGAGTAGAGACTAGGAGATATTGGCAGTTTTTCCAGAGTGGTTGGAAATATGCAATGGTTTCCCATAGGATGCAGTTCTCAAGCCACTTCTTTGCACTAAGGTTATTAATGATTTGGATATTGGCCTAAAAGTGGTGCCAAAATTTGAAAATAATACCAAAATATTCTTTAATTCTTTAATTCTTTAAAAGACAACTTGAAACTGTGGAGGAAGACTAATAGGATTAGGGAATGGATTTAAAAAGTTACAAGTAGAATTAATGTCAGTAAATGTGAGATGATACATACGAAAAAACAGTAATTATACTCTGAATTGAAGTAACCTTGGTGTGTTGGAAGAGCAAAGGGATTTAGAGGTACATGGTCCCATAGCATTGAAGGCAGCACCTTAAGCCGATAAAAAACTTTTACTAGAAATCTAGGTTGTCACAAATTATAAACATAAAAGTTAAGAAGTAATGACAAGCCTAAATAAAATCTTACTAAGGGCACTTTAAGAGTACTGTGTGCAGTATTGAACTCCACACTATAAGAATACTGAGGCTTCAGAGAAGGCATAAAACAAATTCATGAGAATATTGTATGCTAAAGAAATACAAGTACAAGAAAGGACACAAAAAGTTGGTCTTTTTCATTACCACTACATTAGGTAAAGAAAGATCTGATAGAAGTGTTTAAAATTATGAAAGGATAGCACAGAGTGGATAGAGGGAGAGTGGCTTTAGGAGTTGAAGGGCTGAGAACAAGTTGTCAATGATAAAAGACTAAATGAGATTCCAAGATTTAGAACAGACAGCATGAGAAGTTACTTTACACAGAGCATTGAAATTGTTGAATCTACTTCAAGAATTAGTGATGGAGGCAGAAACAATGGGAGAAGGGTGGGTAAATGTGATTATGATGATTTGCACACATGCAGGATAAATGGCAAGGAATGGACAAGTTGGGCCAAATAGCCATTTGTGTGTTCTAGCCATATTGTTCTATGTACATCATTCCTGTGGTACAAATAATCCACATGTGACAGTCATTCACCTGTCAGCCAGTTCAATATTGCTGTAGAGGTTACTAGTCGTGTAGCCCTCCATTTTACTGGCATGGATTTTGTAGTCGTAATGACGATGAAACTGTTAGCATTCACTGTCACTCCACTGAAACTAACTGTAACTCTGGAGACCACACAAGTGCAGAAATCCAAAAGTTGTCAGTGACTCATCGCTTCCCCACCCCCCCACCCAGCCCCAACCCCCCACTCCACCCCCCACCACCAACCCTCAACCTGCAGACAGCAATCAATGGAAAATACTATGAATTCATAAGACATACCACTGTCATGCTGTTAGATTCATTATAAAATCCCTTGAAAAAGTTACACCTTGTTTAGTGAGGAGTAACTGTTTTAATGGTGTATTAACTTTATAATCACTCCGAAACAACCTCACTGACATAGTGCTAATTTTATGTTTATGGGTTATTAAATGTTGTCATAATTTAAAAAATTCATAATTAAAAATGTTTTTAAAGGTTTCGTTTATCTTTCTTTTGTTTTTTTATCTTAATCCAATCAAAATCAATTATTTTGCTATCTGAAAATTTAAATTAAAATGTGAAGGGTATTATGTGTTTTTACCTTCTTACTTACAGTCTGTGAATACTTAAGTGTAATTGGCTGCTTCCCTGTTTGTTGACATCACAAACGCTGCACATCAAGACATCCCCTTAACTTGCCACCAGAGTTAAGCTACTGTCAGGAAAGGGGAAAGCAACACCACAGAAATTGCTAGATCTTTGTGGGCAGCTTTGTTTGAGGCTGAGGAACATTGATGCTTTGTTGCTGACTGCAAAATCTGAGCCATTATGTTTACATATCCATGTGACTGCCTTTGGTTCATTCTTTCACGTCTTTCTGTCTCTGGCAATGTACCATGATCTTACCAAGATCTAATACTGCAAACAAATAGTGGGATAAAATGTATCTGGTAGACATACTGAAAATACATTTCAGTTACTGCATGTCTCAGATGCCTGCAACAATTTGTCATCTTCTATGTCCAAAGAATTAAATAATTTTAATTTCTGGTAATGGAATAAATAGATTGAGAACAAATGCAAGTCTAAACAGTTCAACTACAGCCAGTATTTGTAGAAAGTTCAAAATGTGATCAAATTTACAACCATGCATAAACTGATTTACAGAATATTTTTGCACTTCTATTTCTCCCGAGATTTATTTTCACTTACTGTAGCTTTAAACAAGAACAGTCAATGAATGCAGATACATCTACCTGTAATAAGAGATTAGCTCAAAGCATAATTAAACATTCAAAAGAAAAAATGTTTTTAAAAATCTTGACCACGACATCAAAATACATCAACTGATTCACATTGTTGGAGTGGCTAAATATCAAGTTTCACTACTGCACTATCCATAATCCTGACCATTATCAATAAAGATTAGTCCCAGTAGGATAACAAAAACTAATGGTGTTTTCTTCTTTCTTCTAACATCACTACCTGAGAGAAATAGCCTAAAGAATTCAAAACCAGCAACAAATTAAAATTACTTTTCAGTACACAACTGCTTACTGACAACATTTTACTAATCAAGAAGTTTGTGTAGAACACAGATATCAACTCCCAAGAATCTATCTTCATGGCAACAGAAGGCCAAAAATAGGATTTTTTAAGCTAAGCTTGTGTAAACAAATCTCTAAAGTAATTAATTTATTTTTTTATTTCAGTGTAGTGTGTGTAACACATTAAGACTGCAATATCAAAACCACAGACTTGTTTACAAGGTAGTGCAAGTCATGTTTATATCTTACAGCATATCTCATCTTACTTCTTTCATCAATAGTTATATTTGCCAAGTACATTTCAAACTAGTCTATCACATCCAACAGGATAAACAATCATTTTAAAATACATTTATAGCTACCATTTAACAAAACTGTTATGAAAGCAAAGGCTGACTTGAAGAGTAAAGCCCAAAGGAACCAATTTCCTATTAAAGCATCTGATAGACAAAGTGACAGCATATTGCTTTCTAGCTCCAATTTTTGGAGCATATGAAAAATGTTGTGGTTACTGGTATGTGGTCCAAGATGAGTCATAAATCTTCCTTTATCTCCTTCATGGTGTTAGCAGAAAAGGATGAGTTGCTTTTTTCCATCTCATTCACATGTCTATCTGTCTGTTATCCATGCCCTTGAGCAAAGATTACTGATGCCCTGTCTTTGATATATGACACATCACACAGCAGCTTTTCATTGAGTGAATTAACCTGGAAAAAATGCAAACCTGCCTCCTGTCTGCCCCCCAACTTTCCCATAATTCTTTTGGAGTATCTGGCTTCCTCTCATATCTAAAACAAAGCAGTCATTGTGAGTAACCTTGTATTCTGCTGATTCCAATATATGATATCATTTTCTACATTGTCATTGAACGTACAATGCAACCTCTGGCATATGTGTTCCCTACACCACAGCTTGGATAGAACTAATATTTAGGCCCCCATCTATTCTCTTGCTCTTGTAAGTAAATAGTCTAATCTCACATGGTTATCATAGGAAACTGACATCATCATGCTGGCTTCTTCACACGCATCACAAAAGATCTTACAGTGGAGATTACTGAAACAGAGACAATACTAAATAAAATAGTTGTATTACATATTGTAGTAGCAGGAATGTCTCAGCTAGTAGTTGCAGAGTAAGAGCTTCAGCCACAATAAGCCCCCAAAAAATCTTCAAAGGATGTCAATCCAGGATCTTCCATTCATCTCTACATTGCCAGTTAGCATGGCATTTGGCAGCGCCCAAGTCTGTCCCCTCTTTAACTGCTGAATGATGATAGCATAGATGGCCAGAGTGGACTATAATTAAAGAAATAAAATAGATCCACCTGTTACAGATATCTCCATGGTTAAACATTTTGCAGATGTTCTTTTTACTTGTTCATGGGATGTGGGCGTCACTGGCTAGCCCAGTGTTGCCAGAGGTCACCGGTAACGGTTATTGGCTTAGTACAAAGAGAAGAGTTAATTCTCTTTTAACTCTACATTCATTTTATTCATGTTATTAGATCATATACATATAGCTTATACGTCTGGTTAGATATAGACATACAGTTTGCACCAGGTTATACAGTCTTATACCCAAACTAAGATCTAAACGCACACCCACTAGGTTTCTCTGACACTCCCTGAATGGTCACAGAATATTAAAGCTAATACCCAAAAAGGAGAGCTGACGCTGGCCAGGCGTTCCATTCTCTCTCTCTTTCGAAGTCGTCTCTACGTTGCTGATGTAGGTTCTTCCACTTCCACAATGGTTGTTCTCTGGAGGCTTCGCTGGCTCCATGCCCAAGATTCTCCATTCTTATTCTGAATCTTACCTCTTCAAGCTGTGCTGTCTCTCTCCCGTTCGTTTAGGCTTGCTTGCCTAATCTGTGGCATCTTCTCATTGGCTCTGTCCCAAGGACTAAAGTGGCATTACCTCATTACTCCTTTTCTAAATAAGGACTTACGTCTTATCACATTTCTTTTGTTCTTCACGAAACTCAGCTACTTCAAACCGGTTCCAGCCAGCTCAGGCCAGTGACCGAACTCAGGTTACTTCAAGTCAAAGGTTGCTTTTGCCTATGTGTCAGCAGTTTGGCTGCAGCCCCTGGCCAACACCAGCATTTATTGCCCACCCCTAAATTGCCATTTTTTCAGAAGGCATTTAAGAGGCAACCAGATTGCTGTGGGTCTGAAGTCACATGGAGGCCAGACCAGGTAAGGACGGCAGATTTCTTTCCTTAGAGGACATTCGTGAACCAGATGGGTTTTTACAACAATCAGCAATGGTTTCATGGCCATGAGACTTTTAACTCCAGATTTTTATTGAATTCAAATTTCACCATTTGCAGTGGTGGAATTCGAATCCGGGTCCCCAGAGTATTACCCTGGGTCTCTGGAATACCAGTCCAGTGAAAATACTACTATGGCACAGCCTCCCTATTTGAAACATTTCTGCTATATAAAACAAATGAGGAAATTGAGGTTAATTGTTTTGGTTATATCCTCCTGAATCAATAAAAGTCAAAGTAAGCTTGTTTAAAATTTAGCTCAATTAATCTTTATTTATCCAATTTATGCTTTGTTGAATCCAAAGGGAAATGAATAAATTGCAGATATTGAAATGAGTGATTTTTAAAAAAAACATCAAAATTGTCATCTCAAGTTGACAAGTTCATGAATAAAATATATTGTAACATAACGGTGAAATTCATTACTGTAATGGGCCTGACTGATATGTATATTTATCTGTCCTTGTTATTCAACCCTATTAAATGTGTTAAAGGAAAAGAACATAAGCACTGAAAGTAAGCATCGAGTCTTTTGCATTCTGAAAATCTCTCTTTCAATGATTTATTATAGGGAATCTTGTTCCATTTCACAAGAAATTGAGGTTTTCCATTGATAGTTATGCTATAATATACAGTTTGTTCTTCTAGTTCAATATTTAAGACAAATCAAGTTAAACACAGTGTGTCTATTTAAAGCTTACAATAATTAAAGGCTTTAAATTACAATATATTTTCTTTAAAGCAAGAGAAGCTTAACCACTTGTTCATATTATGAAAGTGACAGCACTATCCTGCTGAGGTAAAATGGAAAAACAAACAATTACCTCTTATCCGCCTTATAATTACACCTCATTCCAAATCAATTAAACAGATCCCATATGCTTGGTACCAAAGCAACATATTAAGTTAGCTGCATTGTACTTTATCGGGCCCAAGTCCTATGTCTCATCATATTTGCTCATCAAAACCTTGCAGCGTATACACAAAATTTAACTTGTCCCTTTCTGTAAACTTTGGATTCACAACAAATTCAGAGGAATGCAAAAATAAATCAATTTGTTGACATGGTTTCAATCTTTGATCATTGATGTACAATGATGGAACTCATGTTAGTGAAAATGTTATTCCCATGTGTCATTCAACTTGTAAATGATACTCTTACGCAACAAAGGGACTATATTCAATTCTAATGGTACTTTACCTGAACCTTACAATGAAATGTACACTCCAAAATAGCTTCAATCTCCTTCAACAACTATATGCTTTCAGTTAGATTTATCACATTCCTTCATCCCTAAATGTTTCAAGAATTGCTTTATATCATATGACAGAAAGAGGTACAACATGGAGAAAGAGGATTAAGTTTTATGTCAAACCCAAAATATAAATCTATAGCAAGATGTATTTTATTTAAAATGCACAATTTTTGTACATACTTCTCACCTCACAATATAAAATGTGTTTTGCACTTGGGGCATAGTCTTCCTCTTTTCAACAGAAACTGCATTTTTAAACTATTTTATGCTGGATATTTCAACAAAGAAAATTATTTTCATTTTTTATGACATTTGGTTTACCCTTCTATATTATGTGCTAATTAGAATGTTTGTATTGTATTGCATGTTTTCTGCGCCAATATCACTTTTAGTAAAAGTTTGGCATCAAACTTACACCATTGAATGGAAACGTCTGAATGTTAAGGAAGTTACCGATATCCAAGAAATTCAGGTGAATGTATTAAGTGTTTCTACATAATATCAGGTCCACAGTATTTCTTTTCACTACTTAATTTACTTCACATCTCTCAAATTATTATATAGCAATCTGTGGTGTCCAAACACATAGAAAGGGTAATAAGCGCATGAGTATAAGTTTATCACATTGATAAATGTTGTCAGTTGCAAAAGGCTAGTGAATTCTCAGAATGTTGCCGTATTACTGAAGCAGAGGGAAAGAAAAAATTTAAAATGGCAAAATTGTATAATTAAGCTGCACAATTTTTTGACAAATTGCTTAAGTTATTTATGTAGAGCATTAATTACATGACTGAAATAAAATACTTTCATCAAATGCATTAATTTCAACATTGTTGTTATTAATTTTTAAAAAAGAGTATCTGAAATCTGGCTGTCATTTCTGAATAGGTATAGCACAAATTTTTCTGATGCTACAGTCTATATTTATGTGTGCTGCACAATAACACCCAACTGCTTCAGCAGTCTAGTACCTCACTTTAATGTACTTCATGGGGGTTGATATCACATCAACAACTGTTTAACATCTGTGGAATTTGGACCAACAAATGTTCTTTTTTTAAGAGGTCATGCTGGCTAGCTTCCTACTGCTTCACAATTTTTGCATGTAACACATAAATCACAGGAAGGGCAGCTGGACATTACCTCATCATAACAGTCAACCTGTTATGGGTCATCTTTTCTGTCATTAACTTCTTCAAGATCCAGTTCCCAAAGCATATAAAATATCATTCTCTTATTGCAACCTTCCACATATGTATTGCACAGATGTTCTAATGATAAAATACATAAATTAATGCTGTTTCTGTCAATAAGGGGGCATATGGGGAAACATATCATGGGCATTTCCTGAGTAGTGTTTGATAACATTTAAATTAAGACAACACGTCTGTTCCAGTGTTTTCAAAAAGACATGCCAATTCCATGGTCAAGGCAAATGTATTTCTAAAAGGCCTAAGTGTTATTGAGAGTAAAAATCAGAGTATGTGCCTTCAAAAATGGAATATATTCTATTTTGACTTGCTGCATTTGTACTCGTGTGCTCGACTTGATAAAATATAGTAATTTAATTGAATAATAAGGTTAAATTCACAAATGATCAGTTGCCTTTTACTTACTGCAATTATAATAAATACAGCCACTTCACAGCAGAATATAAGCTTTAGCTTTATTCCAGGTGCTATCAGATCAAACGTGTGTTTGACATGAAAGCCACATTTTACTTATATTACCATGTCATTGGGTAACTCAATTAAAATATGATCACAGCGTGATTTCCATCAGGATTACTAGTAGCATATGAAGAATGGACCCACCTGACAGAAATAGCACTCGCAACAGCTTCATAAAAGATATGTTTTTTGTTGGGGAATCTTGTTTTCTTAGCTTGACTTCAAAATTTTGAGAGGAATAAAGTGACATTGAGGCAGCATTTTTGTGCTGACAAAACAAGGTTTTTTTATTACTAAAATGCTCGTATGATTATTAAAAAATATTTTATAATGATGTCTTGGTCCACCAGAATATTACATTATCAACTAACTAATGATAGGCTCTTGGATGTCAAGGAGCATAGGGTGAGCAAAGATAATACGCAGTTCCCAGCAACTGACTACATAACGACATCAGCAAAGACCTAGGAGCCAGCCAGCTATGTGTTGTGTGTATCTAAACACATTTAATAGGTAATTCAGGATATGATTTTTTTTTCCCAGATGGACTGCAAAGGTCTTTTGATCCAGTATATTCCTATGCTCCTACATTCCTACTGTGCAGGCAAATATAATGCAGCAGTGCATGAAGGAGCTAAAATCAAATAAGTGTGTCCAGTCTAGTGATGCAGCTCCAAAAATGCAGGAAAACAGGTTCCCAACAGATGGAGATCTGTTTCCACTGCACCATGGGCAGCTCCTAACCAGAAAAAAAACAGAAAATGACCTCACGTTTCACTCATGCATGTCTTAATGGTTGGCTACAGAGTAGCATTTTCCAAATCCTGGGATTTAATCTTCAATTGTGCTTTTTGCTGCATAAAGTGATCAGGGAAGATGAACTTTATGGAAAGAAAAATGGGAAGAATCAAATATATTACTAAAATAAAAAAAAAGCAATTTCTCCAATTCAAATGAAAATGAGCACCCTTTTAGTAAGATATATCCCCAATTAGTATGGTCAGGCGTGGGAACTCAGAAAATCATCATCCAACTAACCAGAACTTCATGCTTTGGTTCTATCAAAGCAATTTGTTTCCAAAAGTATATTTACAATTTTACAACTCAGTCTGTAGAGCTCTGTTCACTTCAAGTTAATAACAAAAACAAATATTAGACACCAAACATATATTTCAAAGTCTGCGTGGCCTGCAGTAATTATTATTTGAAGTACAATCATCTTCATGACTGCAGGTGCTAAATTTGTTACAGATTACAAAACCAACGAACTATCAGCTGATGCAATAACTGACTAGTTAATCAAAGAAATAGGGCATACTGGAAAAGCCACAAGAGTTGCATTGCAAATATTGACAGCTAACTCCTGTCATGTAACATTCAATACATTAGCTCGAGTCTGAGCTTTATATCAGTGCCTGGAAATAGTTTGTATCCTCCAATAAATTTTTACAGTTGATTCACCTGCCTGATACCCTTCAGCCATTTTCTTCAGAAGCTGTCAAGCTCCCCAACTATAATATATGGCCTTACCAATAAGAACAGCTGTAGCCTATCTCCCCTCTGCTTCCTGTACCCTGTCTCTGCACAAAATAATACATCAAGATTAATTGATTTCCCGTCACTCTCAGAGAACAGAAAATTAATTTTCATGTAGCCTTTTTCTGGGGATATGAATTTTGTACATGGCAAGTAATTTAAGTTTTTAATTATTCATGAGAAAAAAACATGATAAAGTGTGCTACTGAAAGCCCCAAGGCCATGGCCAGGACTTTGGATGTGCTGATACAACAATACCACTCAGTAATGCCTATATAAATAATATATGTATTTACATACATCTCAGTACAACTCCAATTTCTCTTTTTCTGACCTGGGCATACAGGGTCACAAAATAGTAGTTTGTCATAGTCTACCCTGTGTTTAATAACAGACAGGAGTAGAGCTCAATACACATCAGCCACATTGGACTGACCTTTCAATGTTGTGCACTGAATGTTGTATTTTCATGGGGCAGTAATTTAATAGCCAATGTATAGTAGTAGGGGCATATAAGTCTGTGTATTTGCTAATAAGCAAGATGCAACTTCAGCAACTTTTCAGTCAGACCAAAGTTCAATTGTGCACATATTAATATTCTAAAATGGGCAAGCACAGATAGGTTGTGTGTTCTTGTACCTATTCACAGTGTTTCTTAAAATCAGCACTTTATTAATGTTTTGGTAGTTCTAATAAAACAGCAGCCAGTGAATGACAGACAGCAAGTATGGTTGCGGTGAAATAATACAAATGTTTTGAAAATGCACAGTTTTTGAACAGAAGTAAACATAAAAGCAACATTCCAAAAACCAGACCCATCATTGGACCATTATAGACTCAAATTAAGCCCTCAACTCTTCATTTATCTCCAACTTCTCTCTTACCCTTTCATTACCAATTAGGGCAAATTTCACACAGTATCTGGGAGAGGGCAAGTTACCTGGATACTTTGTTCCAGGAGGCAGTCACAGCTCCTTAAGCTAGGTACTTCTGAGTTGGTCTGTGATCAGGACAGGTGCATGTAGCTGTAGAGGGGCAGGTACAGGAACCCAGAAAGTATCAATGGAGGAGCCTCAGCCCCTGCAATTCCCCAACAGGTTCAAAGTTCTTACAGCTTGTATGGACGAGAATAGGAACTGCAGAGTGGATGAGCAAAATGACCACGGCACAGTGGTGCAGGGAGTTATTCAATTGGAAGGAGGTGGAGACAGGAGTAAAAAGGAACATAGCTGTAGCAGGGGACAGGATAGTTAGGGGGATAGATATAGGCCTCTGAAGCCTAGAGCTCAAGTCCTGAATGCTGGGTTGCCTGCCCAGTGCCAGGGTTATGAACATCCCCATCAGGCTGGAGAGGAACTTGGAGTGGAAGGATCCAGTTGTCATGGTGCACATGGGTTCCAATGACATAGGTAGATCTAAGAAAGAGGTTCTGCTGAGGGAGCATGAGCAGCTAGGGGCTAAATTACAAAGCAGAACCACAAAGGTAATAATCACTGGATTACTACCTGAGCCACAGGCAAATTGACATAGGGTAAATAAGATCAGAGAGTTCAATGCGTGGCTCAAAGATTTGTGTGGGAGAAATGAGTTTTGATTCAAGGGGCACTGGCACCAGTACCGGGGAAAGAAGGAGCCGTAGTGTTGGGATGGTCTCCACCTGAACTATGCTGGGACCAGTGTCCTAGTGAGTCATATAATTAGAGCTGTGGAGTGGGTGGTGGGGAGGATTCACAAAAGGGGAGATTTGGAAAGTTAGGGAGAAAGGGCAAGGCAATAGTGCAGGGTAGCGATACGGGTCATGGTAACAGACTGTGACAGGATGGGACAGAGCGTACAAACATGAGTGCACTAGCAAATATAGTCATAGTGAGAAAAAATGGCTTTAAACTAACTAAGTGGGAGAAGGCTTTGGGTGAAGGGAGATTTAGAAATCCAAAGATAAAAGTTGGGGCAAGAGAAAACTATATCAATGTGGGTAAAGGCAAGCTGAGTGGGACAAGAAGGGACAGAGAGTTTAATGGTAATAGTATATCAGAGAGTAAGGTCCACACAGGGAACAGTAGTTTAAAAAAAAAACAATCTTAAAGTCACATTATCGGAATGCACTGAGCAATAAGGTAGAAAAACTAGTGACAGAAACAGAGATAAATGGTTTAGATCTAATTACCATTACAGAGACATGATTACAAGGTGACCAAGGTAGAGAAATAAATATTCTAGGGTACACAGCATTTCAAAAAGACAGGCAGAATGGAATAGGAGGATGGGTAGCACTGATAATAAACGATAACATAAGAACATTAGTGAGAAATGATCTTGGCTCAGGAAATCAGGACGTAGAATCAGTATGGGTTGAGATTAGGAATAGCAAGGGTCAGAAAACACTGGAAGAAGTAGTTTATAGGCCTCCTAACAGTAGTTATACATTTGAACAGAATATTAAATAAGAAATTATTGGAGTTAGTAAAAATGGCAATGTAATAGTTGTGGGGGACTTTAATCTTCATAGAGACTGGATCAATCAAATTGGGAAAGGTGGTCTGGAAGATGAGTTTGTAGAATGCTGTTGTGATAGTTTCCTGGGGTGATATGTTGTAGAACTAACTAGCGGTAAAGCTACTTTAGATTTCAAATTGTGCAAGGAGGCAGGGTTAATTGATAATGTCATAATAAAAGATCTGCTGGGGAATGGTTATCATAATACTATTGAATTCCAAGCTTGAAACTGACATACTCCAATCACAAATAAGGATCTTAAACTTAAACAAAGCCAATTACATAGCTTTGTGAGGAAGCCATTTTTGGAAAATTTGAAGGGCATTGAATTTTGGACATTCTTCCTCCTGAGTTACTTTTAAAAGTTTGCAATATCAATTCTGAGCTGTGACTATGCCATTCTTTAAGAAACCATGGGTCAAGATAGATGTCCAGCAAGGAACACCTGGTGAGGGATGAAATATTTTGCTGTTGCCAGACTAAAGACTCTTGCTGATTGGTTAAAAACACTTGGCCTAACAAGAGTATTCTCTGAACATCTTAGTCTTGAAAACTCTCCAGAGAGCGTGTGGGGATGCCTGAGAAGCAAGCCACAAGGAAAAGACTCCTTCTTTCTCTCTCTCTCTGCCCCACATTTGTGTTAAACGTTCCGCAGAAACATCTAATTGGAATAAATCATCTGTTTTATTTTTGAAAGTCTGAAGTTGTGATAAGTGAGAGTCACCAAGAACAGTTTCACCAACCCATCCGTCTGAAAGAACTTCCAGACCTATTATGACCAGGATTCTGTCAGATCAACGGCGTTGAGATCTCTTTGAATTTTCTCCTTTTAAACGATTCCATCCTCCAGCCTCCGCAGGGGACTATGTTTGTTTCGCCCTGTTTTGTGTTTGTGCGTGACCGTATGGGGGGGTTTGAATATCTGTTTTATTTAAATGGAGAAAATTGTTACACTTCTAAATGACAACATTGTACATTAGCCAGTTTATTCACTTGTTTTAAAAAGTAGTTTGTTTGTGGGGTTTTGTGTTTACTGAAAGAAGCCTAGTTACAGTCTTTTTATGTTGGGAATAACAGTATCTGAGATATACAATTGGCCAATTTTGTGAGTGAATTAAACATTTAAACTATTGTTAAAACCTGTGTAGGAATGGGGCTAGAATTAACTCCTCCCATCACAGTCTGTAACTGTCTGGGGCTTGCACAGGATTTGAAGTGCAGGTAACGAGTGATTAGATGCTGATTAATGATAATTGTTAAAAGATAAAAAAAACAGATACCAGGTTTCTGATTCATTGGTAACCGACATGACTGTGACTTTTTTTAAAGATGGAAGATTTATCCTGACCGATTTACAAAAAATAACCAAGGCTGAGCTAAGGGAATTGCCAGATAAGTTGAAGTTAGATTTAAGCAAAGAGTAGATGGAAGCAAACATAGTACAGGTAATAGCGCAGCATTTGAAATTGGAAGGGATACAAGAGAGACCTCATTCGCCAAGGGGTCAGTTATTTGAATTAGCTAGGATTTGGTTGCAAATGAAGCAGCTTGGACATGAAAAAGAATGGAGAAACTTAAACTTGAATGGGAAAGAGCAGAAGCAGAAAGAGCATTTAAGCAGCTAGAACTGGAATTCAAGCAAGAGAGAAGGAATGAGATAGGGAATGTCAGCTTAAAAGGCTGAAATTTAAAACAGAGGCACCATATGTTGGGGAATGTTTTGCAGACAGAAGCATTTATCCCAACCCAGAATCCATTAAATTTGTATATGCCTTTCCAAAGTTTGAGGAAAGGGATGTAGAGGCATTCTTCATTTCGTTTGAGAAGGTAGCTAAGCAACTTAAATAGCCAAAGGGAAAATGGACATTGCTCCTACAAAGTAAATTAGTGGGCAGAGTTCATGAGGTTTATGCATCACTTTCGGAAGAGGTGTCTATTGATTATGACATAGTAAAGAAGGCTATTCTTAGTGTATGAGAGTTGGTCCCTGAGTCTACAGGCAGAAGTTTTGAAACATAAGGAAAAAGCCTGGGCAGACCTACATTGAATTTGAGATGGTAAAGCAAATTAGCTTTGATCGTTAGATACGGGCATTAAAGGTAGATGCCACACATGAGACTCTTGGGGAAATAATTCTCCTGGAGGAATTTAAAAAATTAACTTCCCCGAATAGTAAGAACTCATGTAGCAAACCAGGTTTCATGAGCTAGACAGGCAGCAGAGATGGCTGATGGTAATGAACTTGTCCATAAATCCAAACCCTTTTTCCATCACCCCCACAAACCCAAGGAGGATAGAAAGTAGAAAGCTGTAAGGAAGACAAGTAGCCAGGGAAGAGAAGGGGCAACTGGGAACATGCTGAAATCTCCTACTCAGACAAGAAAGGGAAGTTCTGAGGATGGAAGTGTTGTCTGAAGGCCTAAGTGTTTCCATTGTAACAAGGTGGAACACATTTGTGAAAATTGTTGCAAGTTGCATGGTAAAACCATGGGACTTATTAGCGTTTGCAAGAGTGATTCAGAAAAAAAAGCCCTAAATGAAAATACAACTGATTAAGTTGTTATGTCAACTGCAACTGTGAGTCCGAGTATGAACACTGCTTTGAGTGCAGGGGAGGTGAACAAGATATCTGTAAGCTACAGGAAATTCTTGTCAAAAGGAAAAGTAACTCCTTACTCCTCAAGTGAATCTGGTAAACATATAGTTATACTTAGGGATAAAAGGGTTACCCAAACTCTTTTGCTGGGGAAAAGCCTGATTTTTCCACCAGAGAATTCACTAACTGCCAAGGTTTTAGTGAATGGTATTGGCGGGGGTATATACCCATATCTTTCTATTGGGTGCAACTGGAGTATGACCTAATGTCAGGAATGATAACAGTAAGAGTTGACAGTCATAGTTTGCCTGTGCACCGAGTTGACTTCTTGGAAATGATTTAGCTGGAGCAAGTAGTAGTAGTTGCACTAGTAGTTACAGGAAGAACAGGTGAAGTCAAGGAGACAAAGAAGTTGCTGGTAAAATTTTCCAGGAATTTTTCCTTCTTGTGTAGTGACCTGAGCAATGGCTAAACAAGTTCCATTGTCAGAAGTAAAACTGGCACCACAAACAGATATTTGTCTATCTGAAACTTCCTTTGCAGATTTGGACAATCTGAAGGAAATATTCACTAAGCCATCTCTGATTGATGCTCAGCAAGTCGATCCAGGTTAAGTAAAGCGGCACAATCAGCTCAAACCAAAGCTGAAGCAGAAGGGGTTCCAGAATGCTACTATATTAAAAGTGAGATTCTGATGAGAAACTGGAGACCTTCTCACATACCTGTGGATGAAGAGTGCACGGTGATCCATCAGGTAGTGGTACCAGCCAAATATCATCAGAAAATATTAAGGATAGCTCATGAGGGTCCTATGGTAGGACATGTAGGGGTCTGAAAGACCCAAGCACGTATAAGTCAACATTTTTACTGGTCAGGTCTTCACAAGGACGTGGTGCAGTTTTGTAAAATATGCCATACATGCCAGGTGGTGGGAAAAGCAAAACATGCAATCAAACTGGCACCTTTAATTCCCATACCAGTTTTAGGAGAACCACTTAGTAGGGGGTTAACAGGCTGTGTGGGACATTACTGAAAACAAAAGCGGGATACCAGTAAATCTTTACTATTATCGATATGACAACATGATTTGAGAACAATTACAGCAAAGGTTGTGGTAGAGAAGTTAACCCTTTTTTTTAAACTAGATATGGATTACCGATGGAGATCCAGTCAGATAAAGCTTCTAATTTTATGTCTAAAATTTTTCAAAACATAATGAGTAGTTGGGCTAAAGTCCATGGCATACCATCCACAGACACAGGGAACTTTAAAGAAGTACCATCACTCTCAAAACAATGATTAAAGCAATTTGGGACAAAGGACTGGATTTTTTTTTATTTGCAACCCAAGATTCAATCTATTGGTTTTAGTCCTTTTGAATTAAACTTTGGACATGAGATAAAAGCTGGGTGGGAGGGTGAGTTGTGAGGAGGATGCAGAGATGCTTCAGTGTGATTTGGACAAGCTGAGTGAATGGGCAAATGCATGGCAGATGCAGTATAATGTGGATAAATATGAGGTTATCCACTTTGGAAGCAAAAACAGGAAGGCAGATTATTATCTGAATGGCTAAAAATTGAGAGAGGGGAATGTGCAACACGACCTGGCTGTCCTCATACACCAGTCGCTGAAGGTAAGCATGCAGTTGCAGCAGGCGGTAAAGAAGGCAAATGGTATGTTGGCCTTCATAGCGAGAGGATTCGAGTACAGGAGCAGGGATACCTTGCTACAATTATACAGGGCCTTAGTGAGACCACATCTGGAATATTGTGTGCAGTTTTGGTCTCCTTATCTGAGGAAGGATGTTTTTGCTATGCAGGGAGTGCAGCGAAGGTTTACCAGACTGATTCCTGGGATGGCGGGACTGACATATAAGGAGAGATTGAGTCAGTTAGGATTATATTCGCTGGAGTTCAGAAGAATTAGGGGAGGATCTCATAGAAATCTGTAAAATGCTAACAGGACTAGACAGGGTAGATGCAGGAAGGATGTTCCCGATGGTGGAGGAGTCCAGAACCAGGGGTCACAGTCTGAGGATATGGGGTAGACCATTTAGGACTGAGATGAGGAGAAATTTCTTCACCCAGAGAGTGGTGAGCCTGTGGAATTCGCTACCACAGAAAGTAGGTGAGACCAAAACATTGTATGTTTTCAAGAAGGAGTTAGATATAGCTCTTGGGGCAAAATGGGTCAAAGGATATGGAGAGAAAGCGGGAGCAGGCTATTGAGTTGGATGACCAGCCATGATCATAACGAATGGTGGAGCAGGCTCAAAGGGCCGAATGACCTACTCCTGCTCCTAGTTTCTATGTTTCTGTGTTTCTATGAGAAAGCCTCTGAAATTAATCAAAGAAAAGTTTTTAGGACAGAGGGATGAATCCTGTACATTAGATTGTGTGTCCACATTCCAGGAATGGCTCATGGAAGCCTGCAAAATGGCCCAAGAACATCTTAAAAGTTTCTCAAAGATGAAGGAATGGGCAAATAAAAAATCTGAGACCTGAATGCTTCAACTGGGAGACTGGGAGATGAAGTGCTAATGTTATTGCCTTTATAGGGGGAACCTCTGAAAGCATGATCCAGCGGTCCAAACAAGGTAGTGAAGAGGGCTAGTAAAGTAAATAATTTGATAGACAACCCAGATTGCAGGAAAAAGAATTGGCTATGTCACACCAACATGTTAAACCATACCATCGTAGGGAGAAGTACAGGAAGGAGCAGGTATGTCAGCTAATGAGATTAGAGGATGAAGGGGGTATTAAGAGGTTGAAGGCAATTTTAACACATGAACCGGTGTTGGCTGCCGCTAACTTCACTAAAACCTTCAAAGTGACAATCAGTGCCAGTGACTTGGGGGTAGGTGCGGACTTATTCCAAGATAAAGAATCAGGCATAGAAAAGCCAGTGGGATACTTTTCTAAAGAGCTAAATCGGATTCAAAAAAAGATATTCTGCCATTGAATAGAAAACCCTGGGATTGTTACTGGCTCTAAAACATTGAGATATATGTCCATCATGGCAACAAAGAAACCCTAATATATACAGACCATAATCCTCTGGCACTTATAATAAAGTTTAAGACTCAGAATGCCAGACTGTTTTGATGGAATTTGTTACTTGTACCTTATAACTTCAAGGTTGTCCATACTGCTGGAAAAGATAATGTAATTGCTGATGTGTTACCCAGATCAAAGTTTAGTTAGTATAATATAGAAATCAAAAAATCAGAACATTGTTAGAATCATCTCTCTCAAGACTGAAGCTTTCTTTTACAAAATGGAAGGACTTGGCATGATCTGGACATGTGGATGCTAAGCTGGGATTTTTTTTGAGGTCATAAATTCACCTTGGAACGGCAAACAGGTAGACCCCTTCCAAGAAATCACCTACCTATATGGTACTTGAGAAGGAGTTGTTTGTTTGTTTGTTTGTTTGAGCTGCAAAGCACTTTACTTAATAAAAAGCTAGGAGACAAAAAGAGCAGCCACATGGGAGAGAGGGAAAAACTTAATTGTGAAGCTGCTTGTTTAGAAGACAGTCTTGTTGGGGAAAATGCTGAAGAAAGAAGGCTACCTTGACTGGCTCCTTCTCTCTACCTTGCCTAAAACTGCGTGTGGTTATCAACCTGTAGCCAGAAAACCCACATCTGAGTGTAGCAAGTCTGTATTTGGACCTGCAAAGCTGAGAGTTAGTGAGAATGTCCAGGCATCCACCAGGAACAGCAGTCTCATATGAGAACACTCCAGGTCGACAGCGTCAAGACCATGTGGACTTCATCCTTTATTTTTATAACATCCATTTCCCAAAGCCCATCTCTGCAGAGAGACTCTATCTGTTTGTGCTTTGCCTGTGTTTGTGTCTGTATGTGCGCTGAGGGAATTCTTTAGGAAGAGATAGATAGTTATACTTCCAGATTACAATTGTGATAACCAGTGCTTGCAACTTTTTAAAAAAGGTTTTGTTTTAAATAAGTTAATCATTCTGAGTTTTTGAAAGAAGTCTGGTCAGAGTCTCTTTTCTTCTGGGTACTAGAGATATAGGTACACAATTGGCCATTTTGGTGAGAAAATTTAACATTTAATTTAATGGTATGGCTGCGGAGTAGTGGGGCTTGATAATTCACACACTCCTCCCATCCTGGTCATAACAACCTAATCAGAGATTCTGTACAAAGTGTGGGTGAGAATGGGTGAGGACATGTTTATAATTTTTATATATATGTTGTACATGTTTTTCCTATATGCATTGTAAAGAAATGCATTCCACAAAGATGACTGGCAGGTCAGAAGATTGGGCAGAATATAAAGAACAGCAAAGAAGGACTAAAAGATTAATAAGGTGGGAGAAATTAGGGTATGAGAGAAAGGTGTTTGACAAGATGCCACATTAAAGATTAGTATGCAAAATAAGACCTCATAGTGTGGGGGGTAAATATTAGCATGGATAAAGGACTGGTCAGCTAATAGGAAGCAGAGATTAGGGATGAATGGGTCTTTTTTGGGTTGGCAAGATGTGACATGTGGGGTGCTACAGGGATTAGTGCTGGGGCTTCAACTTTTTACAACTTATATCAATGACTTGGATGAAGGGACTGAATTGTATGGTTGCTAAATTTGCTGATAATAGAAAGATGGGTAGGGAAGTAAGTTTTAAAAAGGACATAAGGAGTCTACAAAGGGACATAGATTGGTTAAGTGAGTGGGCAAAAAGTTGGCAGATGTAGTATAATGTGGGAAAACGTGAACTTGTCCACTTTGGCAGGAGGAATAGAGCTTTGTAAATGGGGCCTGAGCCATTTGCTCACCATGCAGGCTTGATACTGAAATAGGGCGCATCAAAGGCATCCTGCAGAATAACGGCTACCCTGCTCACATCATTTTGCGCTGTATATCACGTAAGCTCATGAACGGGCCTAAGGGCATCACTTTCAGCCCTGAAAAGCTCCCAGTCTATCTCAGATTACCCTGGAAGGGCAAGGTATCTCAAAAGCTTGAGCAACAGATGAAGCTAGTGTTTCATGCTGCTACTATACAGTAGCAACACGAGTGGTATTCACCACTAACAGGGTGCTGCCAAAAAGATGTCCTGCCTATCAAAAAAATGAGTCATGTGGCATGGAAATTTCAGTGCCAGTGGGATGCTAGGTATGTAGGCCTTACATCCCAAAGACTGGCAGATAATATCGAACAGCATGCCCCTACCACTGTTTGCAATAGGCAAGGTACAGACTGTACTCAGCCAGCTCATACTTGCAAAACTCAAAACAAAGTCCAACATTAGATGTGATTCAGTGATTAGACAACATTTGCTAAATAATCTTCAGTGTGCTAAGAACTACACTGACAACCAATTTAAGATCATCTGTCAGGCTCATAGTAAGGCGCATGTGCATGTTCTAGAAGCTACATATATCAATACACAGGACCCTGTTCTTTGCAGACAGAAAGAACATGTACACAGATTGCACCTGTTTCAGCTAAACAAAAATAGGTGACAGCCATTCACTGGTTCATTCCTCAGGGCAATGCCTTGACCAGTCAGAGTCAAGCTGCCGGTTTTAAATTTCAAGCAATGCTTGGTAGTCACCATCAACTGGTGCATTCTCCATGGCAACACCTCTACCAATCAGAATGTACTTGCCAACCAATCAGCACCCTCTTCTTACAATAATAAATTATTGTTCCCTTTACATTTGATATTCTTATGAATTGTCCTGATGAATGCAAGATGAAAAGCTTCAACAAAAAATGTCAATGATTTCAGCAATACTCAAGAATGCAAAAACAGTATGTTATTTAATTTGAAAAAGGTTGTAGAACTCTGCAATACAGGGGGATCTGGGTGTTCTGATACATTTTATTCTTTCATGGGACATGGACGTTGTTGACTAGGCCAGCATTTTTATTGCCCATCCCTAATTGCCCTTTGGAAGCTGGTGGTGAGCTGCCTTCTTGAACTGCTGCAGTCCATGTGGTGTAGGTACACCCAACGTGATGTTATGGAGGGAGTACATGAATCAGAAAAAGTTAGTATGCAGGTACAGCAAGCAATTAGAAAGGCACATGGCATATTGTCATTTATTTCAAGGGGAATGGAATACAAAAGTAGCAATATTTTGCTTCAGTTGTACAGGGCATTGGTGATAATACATCTAGAGTATGGTGTACAGTTTTGGTCTCCTTATTTAAGGATATAAATACAATAGAAGCAGTTCAGCGAAGGTTCACTCGATTGGTACCTGGGAGGGGGATCATCCTAGAAGGAAAGGTTGGATAGGCCAGACCTGTATCTGCCAGAGTTTAGAAGATTGAGAGGTGATTTTATTGAAACATGTAAAATCCTGAGGGGACTTGACAGTGTGGATGCTGAAAGGATGTTTCCCCTGGTGGGAGAGACTAGATCTAGGGGACAGAGTTTAAAAATAATGAGTCTCCTATTTAAGACAGAGATAAAAAGCAATTTTTTTCTCTCAGAGGGTCATGAATCTTTGGCATTCTCTTCCCCAGAGAGCGGTGGAAGCAGGGTTAATGGATATTTTTAAGTTGGGGTTAAATAGATTATTGACTAACAAGGGAGTCAAAGGTTATTGGGGATAGGTTGAATGTGGAGTTGAGGCTAGAATCAGATCAGCCATGATCTAATTGAATGACAAAGCAGGCTCAAGGGGCCAAATGGCCTCCTCCTGCTCTTAATTTGTACATTCATAGAGATAGTGGATGCATTGGCTATGATTATCCAAAATTCCTTTGATTCTGGAAAGGTCCAAGGAGATTGGAAGTTAGCGAATGTAACAACCATTATTCAAGAAAGGAGGAAGAGAGAAAACGGAACTACAGGCCAGTTAACCTAACATTAGTCATCGGGAAAGTGCTAGAATCCAGTATTAAGAAAGGGTGAACCAATATGCTTAGAAAAGCATTGTATGATCAGAACAAGGCAACATGATTTTACAAAAGGGAAATCCTGTTTGACAAATTTATTAGAGCTTTTTGAGCGTATAACTAGTAAGGTGGATAAAGGGGAGCTAGTAGATGTGGTAAAGTTGGCATTCAAGCTGGCACACAAACAGGTTAATACACGAGATAAGGGTTGGTGGAGTTGGGGGTGATATATTAACATGGATAGAGAATTGATTAATGGACAGCAAGCAGAAAGTAGCGATAAATGGGGCATTTTCAAGTTGGCTGGCTGTGATGTACTGTGAGGATAAGTGCTGGGGCCTCAGCTATTTACCATCTATATTAATGACTTAGACAAAGTGACAGACAGTATTGTATCTAAGTTGCTGATTCCACAAAGCTAGCTGGGAACACAAGTTGTGAGGAGAACATAAAGAAGCTGCAAAGAGATATAGACAGGCTAACTGAATGGGCAACCAAGGTGACAGATGGATTATAATGTGGGAAGTGTGAAGTTATTCACTTTGGTTGTATGAATGGAAGAGCAGAATAATTTTTAAAAGTCATGAAACTAGTAAATGTTAATGTTTAGGGACAATTTGGTGTACTCATACAAGGAGCACGGCCATGCAGGTACAGCAAGCAATTAGGAAAGGAAATGTCATGTTGGCCTTTATCGCAAAGGGATTGGAGTACAAGAATAAAGAAGCTTTGCTACAACTGTTTGGGTGAGACCAGACTTGGAATACTGTGTACAATTGTGATCTCCATATTTAAGGAAGGATATACTTTCATTGGAGGCAGTACGGCGCAATTTCACTAGATAGGACAACCCTCTTAACCCAGGGACCAATAATGAGAGGATGAGTAAATTAAGTATATATTCTCTGGAGTTTAAAAGAATGGGAAATGATCTTATTGAAATATTCAAAATCATGAAAGGGTTTGACAGGGTAGATACTGAAACATTGTTTCTCCTGTCTATGGAACCTAGAACAAGGGGGCACAGTTTCAAGATAAGGGGCTGATCATTCCCAACTGAGATAAGAAGAAATGTATTCACTGAAAGGGTTGTGTATCTTTGCAGTTGTCTAGCTGAGGGGGTCCTGGATATACCATCATTAAATATATTTAAGGCTGAGATAGTTTTGGTCAATCAGGGAATCAAGGGATATGGGAGTGGATAGGAAAGTGGAGTTGAAGTCTAATGATCAACTGAATGGTGGAGCAGGCTCAACAGGTGTGGTCTTCTTCTGCTCCTATTTCTTATGTATTAAATTGTCATACTTTACATTAACTTCCTGTGGCTTCTTTGACGTTTGCCGTTTCTTTCATTACTTTAATATAGGGTGATGTCAAATTGCATGAACAATAGCATATCTAGTCACTCTTTCTTCAAAGCAGCTTTTTAAAGGACAACACACAAATGCTAGCGGTTTTTAAGATGCTTAGGAAATATTGAAAGTGCAATCCTATAACATAACACATCTCAGCTGGGATAGGGGTTCACTCTAATGAAGGTGCCATCAATTCCAGAGGGCTGTTCATTAGAAAGCCTCAAAATAAACTTAAGAATGTAGTAGGATCATGCAGACAGGAAGTGGATGATGTGTTGTGTAGGAGATCATTCTTTATAAAAGCAGGAGTTCTTACTATGAGAGAAATTTATTTTCTTTCAGGTCAAATCTTGCCTGTGCCAGCACTTCTATGCCAGTATTATAAGAAACAGTTGCTTTGTTAAAATATTGAAGACAAGAAAGGAAAAACAAGTTTCAAAGGAACCTAGTCACCTGCAATAAAAGTTATTTCTTTAGCAGTCTTAGCATAACACAGCTTGAATGGTTAGGTACAAAAACAATCAGATAAGCCCACGTGTTCTGCAGATTTCTTCCAATGGCTGGTATGGCTACTGTAGAAAACAACACTCACTTTGGCAGAATTACTTATTGTCTACTCGATGCCAACTGCAAATAAGCAACAACAAACCTTACAATTACCATAGAATCATATAACAGAGAAGGAAATTATTCAGCCCATTGAGTCTGAGCCGGATTTTTCAAAGTACAATCTAGTAAGTAAGTCCCACTCCCCTTGCCTTTTCCCATACCCGTGCAATTTTTTTCTCCTTCAGAATTTATCCAATTTCCTTTTGAAGGCTCCAATTGAAACTATATGCATCAACCTATCAGGCAGTGAATTCCACATCCTAACCACTCGTTGCATAAAACAGTTCTTTCTCATGTTGCCTTTTATTAATTACATTAAATCTGTGCCCTCTCATTTGCCATTGGAAACAATTTCTCTTTATTTACTCTATCTAAACCATTCATGATCTTAAACACCTCTATCAAATTTTCTCTCAGGAAATTTTCCCAAAGGAAAACAACTAAGCTTCGCCACTCTAACCATGTAACTGTAATCCATCAGCCCTGGAAACATTCTAGGAAATCTCTTCTGTACCTACTCCAAAACCTTCTTGTCCTTCCTAATGTGTGGTGCACAGAAATTGACACAATACTCCAGCTGGGACCAAACCAGTGTCTTTATATATTTAGATTAACCTCCTGGCATTTGTGCCCTAAGAATCTATTTATAAAGCCCAGGGTCCCTTTTGCTTTACTACTTTGTTAGCCTGCCCTGTCACCTCCAAAGATCTCTCTTTTATTGCGTCCCTTTAAAATTGTACCATTTAGCATGTATTGTCTCTTCTCATTCTTTCTACCAAAATGCATACCTCACAGTTTTCTGTGTTGAATTTAATCTACAATGTGTCCACCCATTCCACCAACCTGTATATATTTACTTTGAGTCAATTGTAACTGTTCACTACAATTCCAAGTTGTGTGATCTGTAAACTTCAAAATTATTCTCTGCACTCCCAAATCCAAGTCATTAGTGCACATTAAAAGCAGTAGTGATCTTGATATTGAACCTTCGAAGTGCCTTTCTACATCTCCCACCAGTCCAACAAACAGGTCATTCGCCACAATTCTTTTTTTTTGCCCCTAAGTCAATTTTGTATCCATGCTGTTACAGCCCCATTTAGCCTATGGGCTTCAATTTTGCTAATAAGCCTAATTTGTGGTATTTTATCAAGCACCTTTAGAAAGTTCATCAACTGCACTCTCCTCATCCACTCTCCATTACCTCATGAAAAAATGAAAGTTAGTCACACGCTACTTGCCCTCAACAAATCTGTGTTGGCTCTCCTTTATACAATGATGTTTGTCCAAGTGGCTGTAAATTTTCTCCTGGATTATTATTTCTAAAAGTATCCCTTTGCATAGTCCTTCAGAGATTGAAGAGAAAAATTAGACACCAAGTCAGAGAGGAGATATTATCAAGTGACTGACAAAAGGTTTTGGTCAGAGTTGAGATTTAAGAAGAACGCTAAGGAGGAAAGAGGGATTGAGAAGCAGAGTAGGCTTAAGAAGAGAATTACAGAGTGTGGGACAGGGGCAACAAAAGATAGGATTGTCAGTGGTAGGATTGCCAATGGTGGGGTACACGAGAGAGAACAGCAAAGATCAGAGATCTTGGTAGGGAGTGGGTTAGGGGGTGGGGTGGAATAAGAATAAGCAAGGCCTTCAATGATTTAAATATAAAACGTTGGGGGAGTGGGGGCTAGCACCCAATGTAGGTCAACAATAACACTAGTGATAGTGTTAAGATCCCAGCTGATGTTAATACTGGAAGAGTCAGATCTCAGGATGAAACTTGGCTTGATAGATCCTAACTTTGTCTTTTTTAGAAACCATGCAAGAAAATTACTGAACAAAATCACAGGAGTTTACTGATGAACTTTTAACAAATAATAAAACATTTATTAAACAAGTAGAAATGAACTATATTACCCCAGACCAAAAAGAAGGTTGGAAAGATCTCAATACATACACAGAAAAGATTCAAACTCACATTATTCCCTTAATCCCAGCGAAAACCTTACAGACACAAAAACCAAATTTACCAGTGTCTTAACACCAAGGCTTCATGCTTGGGTTGGCTCAGTTGCAAATGGTTTGCTTCCAGCAGATTTCTAAGTATTCATTAGATGCTTCTTCCCCAGTTGGTATCTCTCCCAAAGACACCCAAAACCACAATATTAACTCACTATTACTTCAACTGCAGAGCAATCATGAGTTCCTTAAACTCAGTCCCCTACCAGTCTTGTAGTATTTCCTACATGAGAGCTTAGCACTCCTGCCTTCCCTCCCTGAAATACACACTCTGAACTTCTTTTCTGTCTTTCATGTCTCGGTGTCTCACCGGACCCCTCTTGTTAGTCAACAGTACAGTTTTTTTCTACTTCCTGTTCCCCCACCAAAATCACAACTAATATCCCCTTTGTAACCCATCTCTTCACTTCAAGGGTTGTAAAACCTCATGAAAAATGCTTGCATACAAACAAACCCAGAAGACCTTTTTTTTTCCCAGAAAGCTCTCCGGACGACTTGGAATCAAGCTCAGAAACAAAAAACTAACTGAAACTATGTTCCACCTTTCTTAACACACGTTTAAAAATAAATTAAACTCGAAGTTATACATTATTTCTAACAACTCCCCACAGAAAAAAAGATGAAATGGCATATTTAAAAAGCATTTTAATTTCTATTACAATCGTCTCTTACCACCATCTCTACTTTCTTCTTTTATCCTAAGCTTTTCTCTAGCCAAATCATGTTGTCGGATTTCTTTCCCTGAAACACAAGCTCAAATTTTCGTATTTCCATTTCTCTTTCTTTTTCTTTCTCCTCTTCAGTTCAAGTCTTTTCATTTCCATTTCTTTCGTTCTTTCTTTTTCCTCCAATTCAAGTTTCTGCTTTTCTATGTATCTTTCTATTTCAAGCTACTTCATCTGCAACTGATTTTTTGCTAACTCTAGGTATAAGACACCATTTCAGGTTTCTCTCCTTTTAATTCTAAATGCTGGGTAATGACATCAATCATATCACCTTAAGAGATTTTGCTTTTATTTCTATCTTCAATTTATCTGTTAACTCTCTTAGTATAGCCTTAGTCAAAGATTTCAAATAATCTTGTTACATCTTTTACTCCCAGAAAAGTCTTAGCAACAGTCAAAGCCATTTTTGAGTTCCAAACAATGTAATATACTTCACGGCAAATCCTGTTCATATACCCAATGCCTCCACGTACTCGTTTCTTTAAGGATTCACTGATCCCACCTAAATTCAAGGATTTTTGTGTCCCGGACGAGCGCCCACTTTATTACAATCCCCGCTGATGTTAGCACTGCACAAGTCAGATCCCGGGGTGAAACCCAGCTTGACAGATCCTAACTTTGTTTTTTTTAGAAACCATGGAGGAAAAGTTACTGGACAAATTCACAGGAGTTTACTGATTAGCTTTTAACACAAAGAATAAAACATTTATTAAACAAGGAAAAATGAACTATATTACACCAGACCAAGAAAAAAGGTTCGGAAAGATCTCAATACAAACACAAGAAAATGATTCAAACTCACACTATTCTTTTTATCCCAGAAATTCTCTTACCGACCAAAAACCCAGTGAAGATTTACCACTATCTTAACACCAAGGCTTCTTGCTTGGGCTGGCCCAATTGGAAACAGTTTTCTTCTGGTGGATTTCTGACATTCCACTAGATGCTTTTCCCCTGGCTGCTATCTCTCCCTAAGACATCCAAAACCGCAATCTAAACTCACTATTACTTCAACTGCAAAGCAAACACGAATTCTCTAAACTCAGTCCCCCAGCAGCCTGGCAGTATTTCTTATCAGAGAGCTTAGAACTTCCGTCTTCTCTCTCTCACATATGCAGTCCAAATTTTTCTGTCTTTCCCTGTGTGTCCAAGCGTCACTGGACCCCTATCACTAGGCAACAGCACACTTTTTTCTACTTTGTGCTTTTCCCAAAATCACTAAACTACTAATCCCTTTGTAACCCAACTCTTTACTTCATGGGTAGTAAAACCTCATTAAAATTGTATACAAATAAACCAGAAAACCTGACCTTTTTGCTAGGAGGCCCTCTAGGCTTCCCGGCACCAAGCTCAAAAAAATAAATGAAACTGAAACCTTTTCTAACTTCTTTAACTCACAAATATAAATATAAATTAAACTTGAATTTATGCATTGTTCCTAACAATAGGTGAATAGGGCTTTCTGACGGGGAGCAGAGTCCTGAACGTGAAGTCTATAAAAGGTGAAGTGTGGGAGGCAAGCCAGAAGGTCATTGAAGTTTTCCAGTCTGGAGGTGGCAAATGCATGGATGAGTGTTCCACAGACAGATGGACTATTAAAAAATTTGTTCATGGTATGTGGGTGTTGCTGGCTAGGCCAGCATTTATTGCCCATCCCTAACTGCCCTTGTTCAGAGGGCATTTAAGAGTCAACCACATTGCTATGGGTCTGGAGTCACATGTAGGCCAGACCAGATAAGGACAGCAAGTTTCCTTTCCTAAAGGGCATTAGTGAGGCAGATGGGTTTTAACAACAATGGTTTCATGGTCATCATTAGACTTTTAATTCCAGATTTTTATTGAATTCAAATTCCAACCTGAGTCCCCAGAGCATTACCCTGGGTCTCTGGATTACCAGTCCAGTGACAATACCATTACATCACTGCCTCCCCTAATGTAGGGACAGAGGCTATGAAGTTAGAACTAGATGGTCTTTGTAATGGAGAAGATCTGCTCAATGTTAAGTAAAACACAGAGACTGCAAACTGTCTGGTTCAGGCTAGAGCAGAGGGCGAGAAGTTTTCGGTGAAGGTAAGATAATCTTGCCAGGGGTCGAAGATAAATGATTAACTGGAGGAAAAAATACTTTGTACTGTCTAAGATGTTTTGGTGACAGAGTGCCGGTAACTTAATACACTCTTTTTGATGGGCAAACAGTACATTGTGGGCCAATGCAAAAAGAAATTGGCCTGAAAATATGCAAGGAATGTTTTTGTAATCTTGTTTAGACTTGCATGAAAGTAAACCAATACAAGATTGTATCTAGATTAAACTTAAGTGACAAGTTTTTAATTAGGAGAAAGACCAGCTTTACCCTTCAATGTCTGATTAAATGGGAAACTGATATCCAAAGTTTACAGTTTAATAATTAATCTGCCTACCCTTACTGCAAGGAAAGATGCTATAAACTATACTAACGAAAAATTGTGTCAAATGTTACTAACAGTTTGAACAGATATGATGCAAAATCAGAAAATATTAAATTCAGATTCCCATGGGCTGAATAGGCTTCATTGGAGATGCAAGCACAAATAGGCCTCTCACAAAATCAACATTAAGATTTTGAGTTTATGTCTGTCGAGTATTCATGGAAATTTTGGCAGAAGATAAATACACAGGGCATATTAAAGCTATTAGAATAAAAACAGAAACTTCGGGAATGCACAGCCAGTTCATGAGCATTTTAAAGGAGAAAGGCTGGGACAATATTTTGAAACTGAAATGGGAAAACAAGAGATCCTATTGATAAGACTGATCAAAATGAAAGGGAAATGAGAGATTAAGTAGAAATATCAAGCATCTTCTTCCTTTTCTGATGTTTACAATTAGCCTCTGCTGACCAGTGATCCAATGCAGCCTAGAGTTTGGCACAGACCTTTAAAATGCAACTGTCACGAGCACTGTTTTAAAATTTAGTTGCAAAATTAAGTTCTTGGGATTTGCATACAGTCCAAGAATGTTGAAAAGGATTTTAGCAATAACAATACAGATCCCAACACAACAGCACAAATTGAAGCTAGTAGAAGCAAAGCTTTTAATGCATATTGATAGTTGAATTACCAGTAGAGATTCTTAGTCTGTGACTGGTTTCTGAATTTCTGTCTGGAATTTTGTCTTGCTTAAAAAGGCAATGGCTAGCTGACTGACAAATCTAAACAGGCAAAAAAAAAATCTGATATTCTTGCTGTATGATGTCAAGTATTATTTGATACATTCATCATTAAGATAAGAAGGTCATGTGTTGAATAATTTATGCTTTTATTGGAAAGAAGATATAGCTCTAAAGGCTTTGTCATCATCCATAAAAGGTCAGGTAGGTAACTCTAATTAAATAAAGAAAACTCACGTCTTCTGCCCAATTCTCTTAGTTAAATGTCTCAAAGTGGAGACAGTGCATTGGGCAACAGCACTGAAATGCTCCAAAGCTGCTCGAAGTTAAAGCTAGATCATTTCAATACCCTTCTCACGTTTGGAAGCCTGCATAGTCAGAGGGAGTATTTTGCACAGTCTACATAAAATCTGACAGTAAACAATTGGAAATTATATCAAGAGGGTATCACTCTAAAAGATTGATTCTAAGAACAAAACCAATTTTTCTCAACTTCCTCCCTTTCTTATATATATATATATATATATATATAAAAACATAGTGCTGGGATCAGCTGAGAACCAAGAATAAATACAAAAATACCTGGAAAAACTCAGCAGATCTGACAGCAACTGTGGAGAGGGATACAGTTGAAGGGTCATATGGACTCAAAATGTCACCTGTATCCCTCTCCACATATGCTGGCAGACCTGCTGAGTTTTTCCAGGTATTTTTGTTTTTGATCTAAATTTCCAGCATCCGTAGTATTTTGCTTTTAGCCAGGAATAAATGCTTATAGCATTTTTTAGGGCTTTATTGTGTTTAATCACTGTTATATGAAAAGCAGCAACTGTTACAGCTTGTTTTTGTTAATTCAATAATACAAAGCTCTCTTCACTTGAAGAGATTAACATTCCTGGCAGTTGAATCTGAAACATCTAAAGGCTTTGGCAGCAAAAATGCTGTCCGATTCCACAAGCTCAGTACTGATAGCTGACACTGGAGGAGACTGGAAAGAAGCAGAAAGGCTCAGTTAGATCCTGTTGGATAAAATTTAATCAACAAGTTGAGGGAAATAACATCCAGAGTAACTCAGAAGGCACTGAAAGCCATTGTCATAAGTTAAATTCCACATGTTCTTCACCTTAACCAACAATGCTACCGAGTGCTAATAATGTTTCTTCTTTTAGTCCCCATTCATCCTGAAGTCGAGGTTAAATCTAGGAAAAGTTAGGCTCTTTTTCAAGTTCTTAGAGAGTACAGAGTGTCAGCATTATGGGAAGCATCTCCAAGATTGTAGCTACCTTTCCCAAGTCAACTTACTTTAGGTGATCTAGACTATCTTACATACAAGACTGGCAGCATTGATGTGTGTGGAATGCAATTGCTTTGCCTGTTGCACTAACAGATGTCAGATATGTGGAAAGGCAATAGCCTACTCAAAACAAGAAATATTATCACAAAAGTCTGACAATCCAGATAGTTGTTTCATTCATAAAAACAGTTTTAAAAATAGCAAGAAAAATTACAAGAAATTCCCAGCAGCTCCAACTGGTCATAGAGAAGGAGTAAAGGAACTAATTCTAATTACGACTTTGTAAACAGAATTTTAGGGAGGGACTCTACTTTGCACAAAGGCGCTGTGCAATCACTATATTCATTTCTAAAGATCTTCCAATCTGCTATGGATGTTCAAAATCAAGTCATTTTTCACATATCAGGTTTCAAAGTATATCCAAAATTTGAAGCAGCAGTAGTGGTGGGAATGCAAATGACATCCAGAAAAGAACAATGAATATTTCACTAGTGCATTTGTATTGGAGTAGTGTCTGGGAACTGGAGAAAGACAGAGGTTACTCCTGTTGCATGATGTTGTATGTGCCTGCATGCCATTGTAATGCAAAGGTTCTCAGCAGAGCAAGGATTAACATGGCACTGGAGAATAGCACCGTCCATGGTATGATGTATGGAGTCACATTGTAATACACCCAGAGAACAGTCTAGAAACAACTCTCTGCAGCCAGCCTGCACAGAGACAACAGACCCATGCATGACCATACCTTGGATCTGTAAATAGTTAAAAGTTAATAATAAATGGTTCATGTTTAAATGTACAAGTTTCAAGATCTCATTATTGAAACATCACAGCGCAGCATATTACAACATGGTTGGCAGTGATAGGATCTCCTAAAGTACATCAAATCACTGATAGTAACATAATCTGACATGGTGATCAGCAGTGATATGAAAGGTAGCAGCCAGAAGAATGAACCCAAAACAGCATCCCAATATATGAAAACTGAAAGCAACTGAAGCCTAACTACAGAGATGTGCACTTAAGAAGAAAAATTGAAGAAAAAGTTGAAGAAGTTTTGCTGTGGCCTTAGAAGTTGAGAAATCCACCAGAGTGAGTGGAAGCTTATTGCAAGACTCTCTAGTGACGCAGAATTAAGGGACCTGGTCAAAGACGGGTGAATAAAGTACAACACCACAGCACACTATATTATAACAACTCCTATTGTTAGGAAGGTGATCCAGGAAGCGACAGACCATGGAGTTAAATGTCCAATGTGGGTAGAGTTATGGAAACCCTTATTAAACATATCACGGAGCATCTGGCTAGAAACAAAATCTTAAAAAAATAGCCAATAAGGGTTCATGAAGGTTGGACCTGCCGATCTAACTTACTGGTTTTCTTTGAAGGTGTGACAAAGGAACTCAATAGCGGTAAAGCAGTGGATGTGGAGTATTTGGATTTTACTAAGTTCTTTCAGAAAGGCTTCTACTGAAAGTTGAGAAAGAGCTAATCACTAAGAATGTTTTAAAATGCACAACAGAATTGGTCGATTTTAGATCATAAAGGGATACAGCTACTGTCATCAGGATAGGCTTATTTTACTATAGGGGTCCACAGAGGTCTGGAGCTAGGAGTCACAAACACTGTGGCTAAATTTGCAGAAAATGAAGCTGATAGGGTCAAAAGCTGAATAAAATAAGCTACAGGAGTATCTGTACACTTGGGAAGTGGGAAGGCAGGTGGCAGATGAAATTCAATATAGGGACATGCAAACTACTTCTCAGAAGGACAAACAAGTCCAGGAAGGGATTATTAATTAAATAGAAAGAAAATAACATTGAAGCTATTATTGTATTGGGGCATATCTAAAGGTCAAGGCCTATATAGTGAGCTAAAATAGTGAGGCAATCCTAGCACTTTATAAATAATTGGTGTGACAGCAATTAGAATATGCGTATAGTTCTGGCAATCACAGTACAAAAAGGTTATTGCAATTCTTGAAAAGATACAGAAGGGAATAATCAGAATAATTGTGGGGATGAAGGGATGCATTACTGAATCACAGTTACATAATCTGGGCATATTCTTATTGGAAAAGAGACGGTGATGTGATTGCTTTTTTAGGATTCTAAAGGGATGAGAAAATGTAGACCATGACAAGCTATGTAACCCTGTCAAGGATGGTAGAACCAGAGGACATAGTCCATGCTTGAAAGTGAATAAATTCAAAACTAGAATGTTCATTCAATGGGTCAGCATCTACGATGGAAATTGAATTGAAGCAATTCATGTTGACTTCAAGGTTTTGTGCCTCCAAGCTGCCCAGTGGCATACCCACATGATGTAATCTCAGCTACATTTAGGGGAACAAAATACAAATGGAAATTGGAGGTGCTCACAATGGATGGTAGACATAGAGTAAGGGCCAGACACAGATTCAATGACGCATCACTGGAATTATTGCTGGATGTTGTCAGGAGTAGGAGAAACATACCTTTTCCCATCCATTGGAGGAAGTAATCTATTCTCACTAAGAATTCATGCTTGAAGGTAGCTGAGGTGACGGGGAGCAGAAGTGTTGTATTCAGACATAATGTAGGAATGCCCTAGCCAGGTCAGGAAAAAATAGTGAATTTGTTGATTCACTTATATCCTATGAATTAAAAACATGCATCATTTTATTGGCTTGTCAAATGTACTTTTCCATTACATCACTTTTCCTGATATATATTAATTATCTAGATCTTGATGTGCAGGGGACAATTTCAAAGTTTGAGGATGACACAAAACTTGGAAGCATTGTAAACTGTGAGGAGGACAGTATAGAACTTCAAAATGACATAGACAAGTTGGTAGAGTGGGCAAATAGGTGGCAGATGAAGTTCAATGTGGAGAAGTGTGACGTGATGCATTTCGGTAGGAAGAACATGGAGTGGCAATATAAAATAAGGGGTACAATTCTTAAGGGTGTGCAGGAGCAGAGGGACCTGGGTGTATATGTGCATAGATCATTGAAGGTGGCAGGACATGTGGCGAGAGCAGTTAATAAAGCATTCAGTATCCTGGGCTTTATTAATAGGGGCATTGAGTACAAGAGCAGGGAGGTTATGATGAGCCTATGTAAGACACTAGTTAGACCTCAGCTGAAGTATTGTGTGCAGTTCTGGGCGTCACACTATAGGAAGGATGTGAACGCATTGGAGACAGTGCAGAAGAGGTTTACAAGAATGGTTTCAGGGATGAGACACCCGAGTTACAAAGATAGTTTGGAGAGGTTCGGCTAATATTCACTCAGGTAAAGATGCAGAAATTATTAACAAAAGGTTTAAAATGTACAAATATGTCCAATTATTCACTCATGCAAAAACAACATACAACCACCCAACCACCAACCCCACCCCCAAGCATGCAAAAAAGAAATAAAACTCTGCAGAGTATCAGATCTTAAAACTTGGTCAAGTGAAGTCAGGAAAAAAGAAAATCATGCTTGTTTGCAGCTGAAGGGTCACTTTCCATAGTAGCTGCTGGTACTTACGCTTCTCACTGGAACTTGGGTTTCTCACTGGAACAGTCATGCTGGTTGATTCTCTTTTCTCTTAGAGACAGTGGTGTTGATTCTGAAACCTCCTTTAAGAGCTCTCAGTTTGCAGCAATGAGGTCTTCTGGTGGGTTTTTAAATTACAAACAGCCCAGTTTGGATGACAGAAGCTTCAGAGAAAGAGGGGGGTGGGTAGGCTGTTGCCCCTATGGCAGTCTTTCTGACTGTTATTTCAAATCCATATCTTTTTACACTCAAGTGCTGGGTCACCTGGTCTCTCTGATTTCAATCTGGCTTATTTTAGCCACAGACTCTCCATAAAGCAGCTTGCGTTTTTCACAAATCCAACATAGTAACTGCTACAGGCCAGTGTCCTTTGCTTAGCAAAAGTGTTCTTTCCAAAAACTTCAATATATATATTTGTCCAGCCAATGACATTATAAATTAATATTCTATATAATACATCTTCATTACACACTCTTACTGGAGAGTAGTAAGGGCACCTCCAGACCAATTAAGGCACCTGAAGTGCATCTTCAACATTCCGATGACTTGTTTTCTGACACAGTTATGTTGCTCTCGCTGTTGCACTCTTGTGCCTCAATGATTGGGTTCCGCGCACAGGTATCATAAGTTAAGTTTGAAGGGGACATCCTTTATCTCCTAAGAGCCTTTAAATATGCTTCCTGGGACAAAATGGTCTGGAATGTTGCATTGCTGCAATACGAATATGGCAGCTCACAGGGAGCCTAGCACAAGACCTGCATGAACCTCTTCTTGTAGCATCACACCAACTTCACATTGACAAACATAAATATCTTGGGCTTTATAAGCCCCTACTTGATGGTGGTGCTCGGATTGCCAACTATATCTATGCAATCAATGGCACTCTGTATTTGAGGGAAGATAACCAGAGACAAATCTGAGTGTCCACTCATCCTGGCTAATCCCATCATTGGTAAGGTTTTCATAACTCCCAGCCCTGGCAAATCAATTCGGTCACCTGTCTGACACATTTATATGCAATAGGCTGCAAGACCCTCAAGATGTCTCAGTAGCACCTTTGTAGGAACCAAAAGTACAAAAACTGAGGATGACAACGACTTTCAGAGACACTGGCAATGCATTTTCACTTGATCCAGGAAGTAGTAGACCTTCTTGTAGGAGGCTGCGGGTGTCTTGCCACCACCTGATGTGACAACCTCAGCCTGTAGTCGTACTGATCTTCAAAGAGGCTGAATGTCTGTCTGTAAAGCCTGTAACATGGCTAGTGTCCACTGCGACTTTGACCCCTCTCCTGTGTGCCTTCCTCCGGTGCATATGCTCATCACATCACTGCATATTATCATTGCTATGGATGGTGATGGTCTTCCTCTTGTGACACATTATTCATGTCGGTTTGAAATCCTCCTAAGTTCAAAAATAACTATCCACACAAGTACTCTCCCTGCCAAACATTTGTCAGAGAGAACTGGGGCATCAGCTGTAATAAATGATGTTTTATTCCAATGAGGCAAAAATAAGGTTAGATACCTAACCAAACTATGGCAGAAACTCATTTCCATTTCACTGGTCAGTTTCCTGAGGTCCAGGCAACCCAGGCTGGAGAGATTAGATTTAAATTTAAGTAAAATTCAACTTAAAAGTGCATCATTAACATCTTCCAAGGAGCTAAATTGCAGCATAAAGTACTCACCTGCCTACACTAGCTAAATCCCGACTTCAGTACGTAGGTTACTTGATGGCACCCAAACTTGTCTCCATCAAACCTGATAGAGTGAGCATTGGATCCGGTTGGCGTCATAATCCAAAAATCAATTATTTTAACTAGCCACCTGCTCCTGGGGGTTAAAATTCCTCCCAATCTTTCAGTGGAAGAAAATGGCCCATCAAGCCTGCTCCACCATTCAACACAATCAAGGCTGATCCTGGGCTTCAATTCCATTTTCCTGCCCGCTCCCCATATCTCTTAATTCTCTGAGACACCAAAATCTTTCTATCCCAGTCTTAAATATATTCAAGAATGGAGCATCCACAACCATTTGGACTAGACAATTCAAAAGATTCACAACCCTACGAGTAAAGACATTTCTCCTCATCTCAGTCCTAAATGATCAGCCCCTTATCCTGAGACTGTGCTCGTGTTTTAGATTCCCTGACCAATGGAAACAATCTCTCAGCATCCACCCTACCAAGCCCCTTCAGAATGTTGTAGGTTTCAATGGCATTGCCTCTCATTCTTCTAAACTCCAGAGAATATAAGCCCAATTTACTCAGCCTCCCTTCATAGGTCAACGCCCCCATCCAAGGGGCCAATTTAGTGAACCTTCACTTTACCATCTCCACTGCAAGTATATCCTTTCATAAATGTGGAGAACAAATCCACACACAGTACTCCAGAAGTGGATTCACCAAAACAATTGTAACAACTGTAGCAAGACTTACTTATTCTTGTACTCTAATCCCCTTGCAATAAAGGTCAGCATGCCATTTGCCTTCTTAATTGCTTGCTGCACCTGCATGCTAATTTTGTGTTCCTTGTACCAGCACAACTTCTTTGACCATCAACACTTACAAGTTTCTCACATTTTAAAAATATTCTGCTTTTTTATTCTAAACAACCAAAGTGAATAGCTTCACATTTCCCTACATTACACTCCATCTGCCATGTTGTTGCCCACTGACCTAACTTGCCTATATCTCTTTGCAGACTCTGTGTCCTCCTCACAGCCTATCTTTCCATCTAGTTTGGTATCATCAGCAAACTTAGATACAATATTCTTTGTGTCTTCATCTATGTCGTTATTATAAATTGTAAATAGCTGAGGCCCCAGCACTGATCCTTGTGGCACTCCACTATTCACTGCCTGCTAACTTGAAGCAGCCCCATATATGCTCACTTTCTGTTTGCTATCTGTTAACCAATCCTCTTTCCGTGCTAATAAATTACCCCCAACTCCATGAGCCCTTATATTATCCATTGACCTTTAGTATGGCACTTTATTGAATGCCTTTTGGAAATCCAGGTATTTCTTTATTCTTTCATGGGATTTGGGCGTCGCCAGCAAGGTCAGCATTTGTTGCCCATCCCAAATTGCCCTTGAACTGAGCGGCTTGCTAGATCATTTCAGGGGTAGTTAAGGGTCAACCACATTGCTGTAGGTCGGGGGTCACAGGTAGGCCAGACCAGGCATGGGTGGCAGCTTTTCTTTCCCCTAAAGGGCATTAGTGAACCAGATGGGTTTTTACAACAATCAATGATAGTTTCATGGTCACCATTACTGAGACTAGCTTTATGTTCCAGATTTATTAACTGAATTCAAATTCCACCAGCTGCTGAGGTGGGATTTGGACCCATGTCCCCAGAGCATTGGCTTAAACCTCTGGATTACTAGTCCATCGACATTAACACTACGCTACCGTCTCCCCATGTATCCAGGTATACAACATTTACTGGCTCGCCTTTACTTACCCTACTTGTTACATCCTCAAAAAACTCTAATAAATTTGTCAAACAGGATTCCCTTTTAGTAAACCATGTTGACTTGTTCTAATCATGCCACGCTTTTCTAAGTGCATTGTTAAGAATTCCTTAATAATAGGTTCCAGCATTTTCCCAACAACTGATGTTAGGCTAACTGGCCTGTAGTTCACTGCCTTCTCTCTCCTCCTTTCTTGAAGTGACGCAACATTTGCCAACTTCCAACTTAATGGGACTGTTTCCGAATCAAAGGAATTTTGGAAAATCATAGCTAGCACATCCACTATCTCTGCAGCTATCTCTTTTAAAGCTCTAGAGTGTAGGCCATCAGATCCCAGAGATGTGTTAAGTTTTGGTCCCTTAAGTTTCTCCAATATTTTATCTCTGCTGATATTAATTTCTCTAATTTTTTTTTGTTTTTATCCCTAATTTCCCCACTCTTTTTAGCCCCTAGGTTATCATCTATTTCTAGAATGGAACTCGTATCTTCTACTGCAAGACAGACAAAATATTTTTTCAAATCCTCCACCATTTCCTCGTCCCCATTGATAATTTCTCCTGTCTCTGCTTCTAAGGGACCAATGTTTACTTTAACTACTGATTTCCTTTTTATGTACTTATAAAAGCTTTTACAATCTATTCTTAAATTTCTGGCAAGTTTACTCTCATTCTATTTTTTCCCCTTTTTATCAACTTCTTGGTGGCCCCTTCGTGGTTTCTAAAATATTCCCAATCCTCAGACTTGCTACTGTTTTTTGCGACATTGTAAGCCTCTTCTTTTAATATAATACTATTCTTAACTTCCTAAGTGAGCCACGGATGGGTCCTTCTTTCTAGGTTTTTGTTCTTCAATGGAATGTTGAATTGTTTCTTTCAATGTTTCCCACTGTTCATTTACATCCATACCTTCGAGCCTATTTACCTAATTAACCTTAGCCAGTTCACCCGTCATACCTATGTAATTGGCTTTAAGTTTAAGAATTTTGTTCGTGATTGGAGTATGTCACTTTCAAACTTAACATGGAATTGAATGGGATTATGGTCACTATTTCCCAGTAGATCTTTTACTTAGATAGTAATAATTTTTTTTGGATTTTGGACCTATGGCTGCCAAAACTATCCCACCACTGGTTTTCCTCTCATCATTTCTGGGCCTGTTGCAAACTAGCTTTCAGAGAAATTGATTGCTATGCTTAATCAGCAACACCATTACCACTGTGTCATCTGACCCCCAAGATGTCAGTGGAACAAGATAGATCTTGAACTTGTTTCATCTATAAATTTAGTAGGTATAAATGTTGCATCTTATTCATCAACGTGCAAAAGGTTTGCCACAATCACAACACATTAAATTTTCAACTGTAAAAATTATTCCATGCAAGTAAGGTAGCAGTTTTTTTGCCTGCTGATTGTTGTACAAACATAATGCATAGATTCATATTTAAACCAATTAAACTTCCATTTTCAATTACTAGTTTTGGTATAGCATTTATGTTACGATTTTAATCTAGAAGATAGCAATGCACAATACTTAACAATCTATACTGCATTAGTTAGAGTTAAGCCATAATCAACAATTTCTGCAGAACCTTTATGACAAAGATGGGGAAATTTTTGTTCATAAATTATGAGTGCTCTCTTTGGTCTTCATTTCTTAGCTTATAAACAGGCTATTTTAAGAAAAATGCCATGTTCAAAATGATCTCAAGTGTTGCATATTTGGTTTTTTTGGGGTCTGCATGAATTATACCAAAGCCAATATTATTGATTACCAAAAGATGCATAGAAAAAGTAACTGATAACACCTGAATTCTCAAAACAATTGATATATATTATTGGGCTATTAAACACCATCACAGCACAATCAATATAGCCCTATGATTGCAGTTAGAAAACCCAAATCATCTTAGGTATTCTATTATGCATTATGGAACAGGCTGTTCATTGCTTAAGTAAGGTACCGCATTTGCACAGATTGGTGTCTCAGTGTGCAGTTCTACATTTCAAAAGATTTTGTGTGATAGAGGGATCAGGCACTTCGACAAGTTAGTTAGTTATGGTTTGGTGTGGCCACAACAGACTGTGGTGCAAGACATTACCTTGTAGGTAGAAATACCTAGATGATATTAAGGTAGGTTGCAACAAGTAGGCTGCAACAAGTAAGCATTGAGTTTCTACTCTTGTTGAGAAATTTCTTTCATCAAGGTCTGTGGGGAACTCAACTCAGTGTTTTGATGGTTTACTGCGTACATCAATTGGTTTAAACTCTGTTATTTAGACTACCTTGTTTTGGGTAAAAGAAAAAACGTGTTTGGTGAAGTTTAAACTTTACCAATTCTTCAAAAAAGATCTGTGAAAAATACCAATTAACTAATGTTTCAATGAGCTGCTACATCTTGCTCTACTTGCACAGATAACAACTGACTGATTTCCTGCATCATTTTACTGATAGACTGATTTTTACCAGCAGTACTTGTAAGACTAATTAGCATTTAGCTCAACACTACAACCACAGCATCAAAATTGGACCAGATCTGTAACAAACAGAACTCTCAGCGTGCAATCAAGCTGCTGTACATTGCAATGAGAATTAATGGCTCCACATGACAATGGTAAATCCTACAACACCCGCTGAGTGTGTTTAATAATTTTTCACTCCTTCCAGATTGTTCCCATCAAACATAATTCCCAAGAACACAATCAGTATCTGTTCTCATCAATATTATACAACTATTTGAGCATTCAAAATTATCTGCAATTGCAAAAGACACTTTGTCTCATTATTAGGGTACTGTTCTACAACGCAACAGATAAATGCTCTGAACATTTTCAGAAGGTGAAGGGTGTAGTTAACAAAGGCATGGGTGGTTTATACACCACATACGCCATTTTCACAAAAGTTATAAGAGCAATTTTTGAAACTTTTTTAAAAAATACTCTCCAAATCTCAAAGGGGGATGGCATAGTAGTATTGTCGCTGGGCTAGCAATCCAGAGAACCTGGAGACCATGGTATGAAACCTGCCACAGCAGCTGGTGGAATTGGATTCAATTAAAAGTCTAATGCTGACCACAAAACCATTTGGTTCACTGATGCCCTTTAGGGAAGGAAATCTGCCTTCCTTACCTGGTCTGTCCTGTGGGTGGGGCAGGGTGTAGGTCTGGAGTCACCCAGTAGAGGTGGCGGCACAGTGGTATACAGTCAGTTGGGAGGTAGTTGCTTTGGGAGTCCTCAACATTGACTCCGGACCCATGAAGTCTCATGGCATCAGGTCAAACATGGGTAAGGAAACCTGCTGATTACCACGTACTGCCCTCTCTCAGCTGATGAATCAGTGCTCCTCCATGTTGAACACCACTTGGAGGAAGCACTGAGGGTGATATATTTGGGACTTCAATGTCCATCACCAGGAGTGGCTTGGTAGCACTACTGATCGAGATGGGTGAGTCCTAAAGGACTTGCTGCTAGACTGGGTTTGTGGCAGGTGGTGAAGGAACCAACAAGAGGGAAAAACATATGCATCAGGTAAATGCTTATCCTCACCAACCTGAATTCCAGACAGTATCGGTAGGAGTTGCCACTGCACAGTCGTTGTTGAGATGAAGTCCCGCCTTCACATCATGTTGTGTGGCACCTCGATCATGCTAAATGGGATAGATTTCGAACAGATCTAGCAACTCAAGACTGGGCATCCATGAGGCGCTGTACTCGAACACAATCTGTAACCTCATGGCCCGACATATCCCCCACTCTACCATTACCATCAAGCCAGGGGATTAACCCTGGTTCAATGAAGAGTGCAAGAGGGCATGCTTGGAGCAGCACCAGGCATACCTGAAAATGAGGTGTCAATGTGGTGAACCTATAACACTGGACTACTTACGGGCCAAACAGTGTAAGCAGCAAGTGATAGACAGAGCTAAGCGATCCCACAACCAATGGATCAGAACTAAGCTCTGTAGTCCTGCCACATCCAGTCGTGAATGGCGGTGGACAATTAAACAACTAACTGGAGCAGATGACTCCACAAATATCCCATCGTCAACGATGGGGGAGCCCAGCTCATCAGTGCAAAAGATAAAGCAATCATCAGCCAGAAGCGCCAAGTAGATGATCCATCTCGGCCTCCTCCACAGATGCCGGTCTTCAGCCAATTCAATTCACTCCATGTCATACCAAGAAATGGCTGAAGGCACTGGATGTTGCAAAGGCTATGGGCCCTGACAATATTCCAGCAATAGTACTGAAAGCTTGTGCTCCTGAACTTGCCGCACCCCTAGCCAAGCTGTTCCAGTACAGCTACAACACAGGCTACCTGGCAATATGGAAAATTGCCCAGGTATGTCCTGCATACAAAACGCAGGACAAATCCAACCCAGCAATTACCACCCCATCAGTCCATTCACGATCATCAGTAAAGTAATGGAAGGGATCATTAACAGTGATATCAAGCGGTGCTTGCTTAGCAGTAACCTGCTCACTGACACCCAGTTTGGGTTCCGCCAGGGCCACTCAGCTCCTGATCTCATTACAGCCTTGGTTCAAACATGGACAAAAGAGCAGAACTCCTGAGATGAGATGAGAGTATCTGCCCTTGACATCAAGGCCACATTTGACCGAGTGTGGCAGCAAGGAACCCTAGCAAAACTGGAGTCAATGGGAATAAGGGGGAAATCTCTCCACTGGTTGGAGTCATACTTAATAAAAAGGAAGATGGGTGTGGTTGTTGGAGCTCAGTCATTTCAGGTCCAAGACACCACTGCAGGAGCTCGTCAGAGTGGTGTCCTCAGCTCAACCATCTTTAGCGGCTTCATCAATGACCTTCCTTCCATCATAAGGTCAGAAGTGGGGATGTCGCTGATGATTGCAAAATGTTCAGCATCATTCGTGACTCCTCAGATGTTGAAGGAGTCCATGACCAAATGCAGCAAGACCTAACAATATCTAGGTTTTGGGCTGACAAACAGCAAGCAACATTCGCGCCACATAAGTATCAGGCAATGACCATCTCTAACAAGATAGAATCTAATCATCTCCCCTTGACGTTCAATGGCATTACCATCACTGCATCCCCCACTATCAATATCCTGGGGGGTTACTCCCCACTTGCCTGGATGAGTGCAGCTCAAGAAACTCAAGAAGCTTGATACTGTCCTCAACAAAGCAGCCCAGTTCATTGGCACCACATCCACAAACATTCACTTCCTCCACCACCAAGGCACAGGAGCAGCAGTGTGTACCATCTACAAGATGCACTTCAGGAATTCACCAAGGTTCCTTAGGCAGCGCCTTCCAAACCCATGACCACTGCCATCTAGAAGAACAAGGGCAGCAGATAGATGGGAATACCATCACCTGGAAGCTCCCTGCTAAGTCGCTAACCATCCTTACTTGGGAGTATATCACCGTTCCTTCACTGTCGCTGGGTCAAAGTCCTGGAACTCCCTTCCTAACAGCACTGTGGGTGTATCTATGCCACATGGACTGTAGCAGTTCGAGAAGGCAGCTCACCATCACCTTCTCAAAGGTAAGTAGGGATGGGTAATAAATGTTGGCCCAGCCAGCGAAGCCCACATCCCGTGAATGAATAAAAAAAAAATTTTTCAATGATTTTAACCCTTCCCACGTAGAACAGTCCAAATCAAAAGAAAGTTACCATTACACAATATAATATGGGAACAGATGGGTAAGGGTCTGCTTGGCACAGAGGGATAGGCAGCTTTTCACTTTTGGAAAATGGACTAAATTTCAGTCCAAACTAATCAGATGAACATTTTCTTTGTCTCTTGGCTGCGAGGAACTACATGAAATGAAATGAGTTTAGGCAACTTCCAGTGACACTGAGAAATATTATTCAATCACAAAAAGAGGGAGCTAAGTTCACATGGAACTGTGCTATGACCAACCCAAGACACCATGATAGTTATCTATATGTCCCAGATGGATAAGTATTCAGTTTCCCAATGCTGATGCCCCTCAACTGGAATATAAATTTCACCAAAAAAGGAAAATGCAAGTAAACAAATCATTTGTAATGAAAACGGTGTTTTGTGAGGTTGAGGAGCGCAGGGAAGGGGAGATGAGTTGGGAGGAGGGGAAAGAGGGCAAATTTCTCTTCTTGTGCTGTATATAAGGAGACGATATACGCATTCTTTCAAAAAAAGTTTCAACCCACATATCTAACAGGAAAACTTCACTGAGTGTGCAGTATATCTTGACTTCTTTTTTAAAAAGAGATTTATTTCAAACCATTAATGAGGAAATGCATCCATCATAAAAAAAACAGATTTATCACTGCGATGTATCAAAGACAATTCTAAATGTGGAAGCTATGTCCAAGTGAGTCAATCTCTGACACATGAAAAATGTGAGTGGTAGAATGAGTGCAGGGCTCTTCACCCTCACTTATTTAATGCTAACAAAAATGTCTCAAGTTCTCATTTGAATAATAGATGTTCAGAAAGTACTAGTTTCCCTAGCTCCAGTAACTAGTTTTCATATTTTGTTTGTCCAAAATGGTTTGTATATATAGTAACTAAACTTGAGTTAAGCATGCTGTTGTATTATTGAGATCACAATCCCTCTTGCCTTACAAATGAAGGCCTAGGGATGTGATTGTGGGCTATGATCTTTCCAAAAATATACAATGGGTATCATTGCTGGAAGTTAAATAGAATTGCCATACATTATTCTGTGTTGTAACTGTTGGGGTTGCCAATAAATGGGATAATTCTACTATGGTGGCCACATCAACATATTACAAGTGCTTTAGATTGGAGCAGCGTTAAAGGCACACTGGAATAAGATGTAAGTAACCAAAGTCATTAGGGCAAGTCAGCAATTCAGCTAAACTAATAGCATTAGGGTCTTTAAAACAGTTTGTTTACATCTGGATGGCACCAAAATTTTGCTGGTCGGGTTTAGTGATGGCAGATGGATTCAATTATACTGCAACATCAAACTAACCCATACAGCATGAAAAATATTCTGCATTTTTAATTTGTTTTAATTCAAGAGACTTGCAAAAAAAATGCATCTTAATGAAGATTTAGCATACATCTGATCTGGATAATTTTGAAACATGGCTCCATGACAGCTTTAAAGACAAATGAGCTAATCACCTAATTTTGAGTTGTGAGAAGAGTTTTGTCAGAAACAAAAATGTTTCATGTTATTCACATTATGCAGCACCTCCATGTCAAACAGATTGAATTGCGTTGATATTGTAAATGTGAACTAAATTCACTTACATTAAATATTTATTACTAAATATAATTAGGAGCAATTTAAATAAATTTTGTACGCAATCTTCTTAAAACACACTTCAGGAAACCATCTACGTGTACTATATTAATGTATTTTCTTCTCCTTTCCTCTCATTAATTCTATGCTGTGCAATATTGGTTAAGCTTTCTTCATCAAAGAGGAAAATATTTCCAAGTATAAATTTTTCCAGATGACAGACACCTGAACAACAGATTATGATCATGTGACATGAGAAGTGGTCGGAATAACTAGTTCATTGTCTTACACTTCAGGGCTTTCTGTAACATGAAATTGCATTTTGCATTCAGATGCAAAACTAAATGTTAAGTTAAGCAGGATAAGTACCTGCACTTTTATATGAAATTACAACAGTGCAAAGAGGACCCCTACTGCACCAATATCACATTCTATTTTCCACTCAAGTTTTTTTGGATATTTTCCAACAAAGAATGGCACATTTAGGGATTCTTTATTTCAAGGACCAGAATTCAAATCCACAGCTTAGAAATTTCAGTTATTTTTTCTCAACCACTTTTCTTCAAATTGGCGATTTCAGACACTAACTGATTTATGCTTTAAAATGATAGCTACCGAACATTTTAAAACAGTTTAAATAGACATGTATGATTGCACTGTGTCTATTATGTGGCAATAACAGGAAACCGTGCCAAGTTAAATCCAACAATTCCTTTATCGTTAAGTTTTTTTAAATTACCGCTTAGTACAGAAGGCTGCACTTTGCAAGTTGAAATTCTGACCTTATGCTGTATTAAAAGTACAGAGGTAGCTGATTAAATTCACGTTAAGCAGAACAAAAAAAAAGTTGCACACAAGCACTCGAGTACAACGTGTTTGACTATACTACAAAAGGAGCAAACCTGGTACTAGCTAACTGTTCACATACATCAGTACATGGCTTGGAAATTGCTTGCATTTGGTTTACGGATTGCAGCCATGTTTCTGCTAACCTACCTGATAAAGAATAGCTCATCCTACTCATATGAACAATGCCTTCCAACACCTGGAAACTTTCCCATATTTGATCAATGAAAGGTAAACACAATGATGCCAACTGTGGAGTTGGAACCCCAATGTCATGATGACTTGCGGGCCCCAATCCTCCACAGATGCCAGTCTTCAGCCAATTCAATTCACTCCACGTCATATCAAGAAATGGCTGAAGGCACTGGATGTTGCAAAGGCTATGGGTCCTGACAATATTCCAGCAATAGTACTGAAGGCTTATGCTCCTGAACTTGTCGCACCCCTAGCCAAGTTTCAGTACAGCTACAACACAGGCATCTACCCGGCGATATGGAAAATTGCCCAGGTATGTCCTGCACACAAAACGCAGGACAAATCCAACCCAGCAATTACCATCCCATAAGTCCACTCTCGATCATCAATAAAGTAATGGAAGGGATCATTAACAGTGATATCAAGCGGTGCTTGCTTAGCAGTAACCTGCTCACTGACACCCAGTTTGGGTTCCGCCAGGGTCACTCAGCTCCTGACCTCATTACAGCCTTGGTTCAAACATGGACAAAAGAGCAAAACTCCAGAGGTGAGATGAGAGTAACTGCCCTTGACATCAAGGCCACATTTGACCAAGTGTGGCAGCAAGGAGCCCTAGCAAAACTGGAGTCAATGGGAATAAGGGGGAAAACTCTCCACTGGTTGGAGTCATACTTAATAAAAAGGAAGATGGTGTGGTTGTTGGAGCTCAGTCATTTCAGGTCCAAGACACCACTGCAGGAGCTCGTCAGAGTGGTGTCCTCAGCTCAACCATCTTCAGCTGTTTCATCAATGACCTTCCTTCCATCATAAGGTCAGAAGCAAAGATGTTCGCTGATTATTGCACAATATTCAGCATCATTCGTGACTCCTCAGTTGCTGAAGCAGTCCATGTCCAAATGCAGCAAGACCTGACAATATCCAGGTTTTGGGCTGACAAAAGGAATTGTTAGATTTAACTTGGCACTGCTCCCTTTCCTACCCTCATGAACAACAATACCATCTCCCACAGTCTCAGTCAAGAGTTTTTTTTTCCAGTTCAAAGGCCATGAACACACTATTGAAGTGCTGCTGATGCAATCACAAAGCAATTGAAACCTAAACATTGCAGAGTTATAATTCTCTCAATTAGTGTGCAATTTTATCAAGTAAAACCAGTATACAACATTGTTGTATAAGGGTCTGCCGCATATAGGGTTAATGTGAGACTGAGTACAGTACTACCCACAGTGATGCAGGAGAACACATGGCTCGCACCAAGGGGTCAGTCTATTGTTGAACAGAGCCATGTGCACAAGCAAGCATGGAGATAGTTCCTAGCTTGGATCCTTTAATGGGCATATCTATGTACATAGTTCTTGTAGTTAATAAATATATACAGTTAACCAACTTATTATGAAGACTTCATTAAGACCTTCCAAATGGTATCCAACCACCTTACAACATGGTGGCAGCGAATAGAAAAACCTTGTAAATAAGTTAAAATCCTGCAAGACTAAAGGAAAATTCGAAAAAGCATTCTGACCTGAACAAAAGCTCAAGAAGCAGACATGCAGAGGAAAATCGCCAGGAAAAAGCTCCAAAGAAAGTCTTTCAAGTTAAAGGCTAAAACTTAAAATTCCGCGCTGCAGCAGAAGATTCCAGAAGATCTTTTGGAAGTCCAGCTTCAATTACGAGAGTGCAGAGTCCGCAGACCGATCAGGGGCGAGCTAAAGTCTTTAATTTCCCAGATACAGCAAGCCCTGAGAAACTTTTAAAGAGTTCAGTAGTCAAAAATTGCCATTTAAATACTGAGTTGGAAAAACCAGATTTCCAAGTCAATGCCCAAGTGCACCTGAGCTCACTCCAAAAAGGAAAATAAACAAAAATTTTGATTCCTGAATTTTGAGTCAGCTTTCAAGATCAACAAAGGCCAGGATTCAACACTTTCAGGACTGTAAAGCGTAGCATTGAAATGGAGAAGTCTGCAGCTAGTCAATCCAAGCAGCCATTGTTAAAAGATTTTTCAAGGCTGAGCGTGAGCAGGAGCCCACCAAAACCAGCAAACATGGGTAAATGCTTTGTCTTCAAACAGCAGTGCCATCTTGAATTTCATCAACTTCCTAAAGCTAAACCTACACTTAAAAATGTTTTAACCATTGATCAAAAATCTAACTTACCAGATCAGTTTGACTCAGCCAAGGGCCAAACCTAACAGAAAATTTGGGGAGAGAATTTTTAAACTACCAAAGTGCATCAGGTCTAAGTAGAAAGTCAGAAAAAGTCCAGATTAATACATTTTTATACTGGTTTGGTGAATTTGCTGATGAAGTAATCATAATGCAGTACATTAATGAATCCTTAACCAGCTTTAATAAAATATTAAAAGCTTTTGATGAATATTTTAATCAAGTTGTGGAGTGTATAGAGATTAAAAAGAGGCACAGAAAGCCTCTAGAAAAGCACCAAAAGGAAAAAAAGTTAATACTCCAGTAAACCACAAGGGCACCAGAGGGGCAAAGAGCTTTCCGGAAGTCTCAAAAATATACCTTATCAGAATTATCTGAACTGCAACAGCAGGTGACAGTGTGAAGTGAGCAGTGTGAATGAAAGAAAACTATCTGATGAAACCCAAAATAAACAAACCATGCAGAAGGAAAATGAAATGTTTTAAAATATTTAAATCAGAACTGAATTGGAAGATTTTAAACTCATGATTCAAGCTGAATATATACCCTTGAAAACACACGAGACACTAAAGTTGTCAATGAACCAAACTGTTCATGGTCTGAACAAACAAAATTTTGAGGTGTCACAGAGGTATAAGAGAGACTACAGAGCTGAAGAAAATGATTGGACATTTTGAAGAAAACTTGGAAAAACATTACATTTCTAAGGAGATATATGAGGAGATGAAAATCAACAACCTAGAATGGCAAGAGAAAGTAGAAGTTTTCACAGAAGAGCATTAGGAGTCTCAAAAACAATTAGCAGAAGCACATTACAGAATGTAAGCTTGAACGATAGCACAGAGGAATTATACTCTGCCAAGGACAAACTGAGCAGTGTAGAGAATCAAATTTCATGTATGAAAGGTACATTTGATAAGGAAAAATGAGAGGTAATGAGAACGCTAGAGTGTCACTCATAGGAAATGGAACACTTGAAAGAGGATAAGTCTTCATTTAAAACTTGATAAACTTCAAGCATCAGAAGTCTCTAGTAAGCATCATGCAAAATGCTGGGAACAGGAGAAGGAATTGCTGATGAATCAGAACAATTGCCTGAAAGCAGAATTAACAACCTAAACTGATGAACTACGGTCCCATCTAAACAACATGAAGAATTAGATGCACAGTATGGAAGACCAAATCCAGACTTTAAAAGCAGGAAAGGTGAATTCTATGGAACAGATTGGAGATCTGATGAATGAATTGAAAGAGTCTAAGGAGCAGTCAGTGGCCATGGAAGAAAGGTAACAAAAAGAACTGAATGCCCAGGTAAAGTTGTTAAACTTTATACAAGAGTTCCACAGATAACTCTGAAACAAAAACAATTCAATTTACCAGTTATTCTTCAGCTGAATGGAAAGGTTCATAAGCTTGACAAACAACTGGAGAAGAAGAAAGCAAGCAAAAATTTGGCTAAAACAAGTGGGAATGAAGGTTCAATATTTGAAATGTGAACTTCCATAAGTGTCTTGGTGAGCTGCACAACAAAAGGAGAGGAACAATGCCACGGGGATGAGCAGTGTTCATCCACCACAGAAAAATTGGGATAAATCAACAACTACCTATCATCACAACTGCCAGATCAACCAAGAGCAGTTCAATGCTAAGGAATAGAAAAAGAGGATGAAAAGATACCCAGATACCAAGACAACCTCCAAATCAACAGGGTTTACCTGTGAAGACAGAGCCTGCGACTCCTCTGACAGCAGTGCAAACAAGATACGGAAGGGTTATAAGGTCTCCAGACCACCTGAACTTATAAACTCAGAGATTTGAAAGAGGGAGATGGGATACTAATAACGATGCAAATACATGGGGTAAACTGGAATAACTTGAAATACATTGGATAAAGACTTGGGGGGGTGTAGTAGAAGGATCTGACACATAAAGGGTTAATGTAGGAATGAGTACAGTGCTGCCCACACAGTGATGTAAGAGAACACAGACCCACTGCTAGGGGTCTGTCTAGTGTTGGACAAGCCCATATGCACAAGCAAGCATGGAGACAGCTCCTACCTTGAACCGTTTAATATATATATGTACATAGTTCTTGCGATTAATAAATACATACAGTTAACCTACTTAAGACTATGAAGACTTCACTCAGATATACTGAATGGTATCCAACAGCTTACAAACATGAACTTACCTGACACACAATTCTAAACCTCTAGAATTGTATGTGCAGCATTGTGCATCAGAACATAATTTTGTTTCTCTCTCCACAAATGCTGCCAGACCTGCTGAGCTTTTCCTGCACTTTGTTTTTATTTCAGTTCACAAGTATCTACAGTATTTTGCTTTTATTAGAACATAATGATGGATTTGTTTCAGTATCAACTACTAATTTTCCCTATAATGTGGCTGCTCCACTCTTAATTGAACCTATAAACTAACAGTTTTTTAAAAAATCTGAATATGTCACAAATTTACATTTGAACTGAACTTCTTCAATCAGATTGCCACCCGCTCAGTGCACTAAAATGGCTGTAATTTAGGTTACAGATAACATCTTCTGTGGCTAACTGTATGTAATGCAACACGGTCTCTCTCAACCTTCCATATCAATCATGCCATCCGCATCCAAGGCTTGTCCAGTTCTGTGGTACTGTCCTCACTTAGTTCTGCTCTTACCTGTCCAATCAATGACTTCTCTCTCCCTCCCTGCATTTTACTTCTGAAGTCTTCAGAAGTAAGATGCAGGGAGGGAGAGAGAAATCATTGATTGGACAGGTAAGAGCAGAACCAAGTGAGGACAGTTAGCACAGAAGGATAGAATCTATCCTTGGCTGCCTTCTCTTCCTAAACTACATGCTGCCCTTTGGCATCATCTAAAACAGGGGGTCAAATTCTACATGCATGCTGTCAACACCCAATCCTACCTCTCCACTCCCTATTTTGACCCTTGATTCCCTTGTCAATCAAAAATCCATCTAACTCAGCCTCACTTATATTCAATGACTCAGCCTCCACTGCTCTCTGTGGGAGAGAATTCCAAAGGCTAACAACCCTCTAGTAGAGATACTAAATTTAGCCTCAGTGTTCTGGGACAGCAAGCTTGGTGGGTTGGGAGAGAAAAATAAATTTTTCAAGATTTCCATTCCTCATTGGAAATGCGTGTGTGGACATCAAATAAAGACAGGATCAAGATAGACTGTGGTCAAATGGGCAAAGAATTTATCAACACTCAAGTGTACAATGCCACTTGGATGAGGCAGTGGAGAATACCCATCACCATGGAATCATATCCTAGCAATGAGTCAAATACATTTAAGTTTCCTTGGCACAGATTAGACTGTTAATTATGGACTGAACAGACATTTACTTGAACATTGAAAATGTTCAAGATCAAATAGTATCTCTTCTTTGATGGAATGGTTTCATACACACAGGCAATGCATAAAATAATACCAAATTCAGCATATAGTATTTAACACACTTGGAATCCATTTTAATCTTATAGAAGTTTTATATTCTTAACCCATTTCCAAGCAATTCAAGAAGGCCTCCGAATACCTACTCAGGGCAACTAGGGATGGGTAATAAATGTCGTCTTGCCAGCAACATCCACATCTCGAGATCAGACCTTTGAAATCTCTGTCCTTATAATTGTCTATTTACCTCTTAAATGTTATGATGGATTCAGCTTCAATGATCACTTGGGGCAAAGCATTTTGTATCCTAATAGCCTTTTGCATGAAAAAAATACTTTTAACCTGCCCCCTTATGGTTCTACCAGTAGTCATAAATTTTGCCTCCAATCACTAATACAAGCCAGTGGAAATAATCTTTTACTCTCTCCTGTACTTTTATAATTTGAGCAATTATATTATATCCTCCATAAGCACCCCAACCCCTCTCCCCAACCACTATTAGCTTTTTCTTCTCCTGCAAATACCGTCTTGGTATTTTAAGTCCGTCATTATCATACCACCTCACACCTGGTGTCTTGTGAATTTACACTGCACTTTTTTTGTATGGCTCCAATCTAAAAAGTCACTGCCTAAAACCACACACAGTACTACATTGCTCAACGAACATCTCATACAGATTCACCATCAAAGCTGCTTTTGTATTCAATGTCCAATATATCCGAGATGCCTATTTGCTCATGGCTTTTTCCACTTGCAATTATAGCTTTAACTAGTCTGGGTACCTATTTCCCTAAATACATCTGCTTCTGCTCCATTGAAAATGTTATTTTTGAGGGTATTTTTTTTCCTGGTCATTGTCCTTCATTGTCCTAGAATGTACAGCTTCATATTTATTCATATTAAACTACATTTGCCACATCCATGTTCTTAACTTAAGTCCTTCCATTGCCTCCCACAATCTTCATCAGTTTCACATTTCCCTTAACAGCAAATTGTAATGATATTCCCTCAACACTTACCAGTAAATCCAACTTATTTGTGTATATGGAGAATAAGGAAAGTCCCTCAACACACACATCCAAATCATTTGTGTATATAGGGAATATGGCAGACTCCAACAAGCTGGATGGTCCACACATCCCCCGTAATCAAGCAAATTTTTTTTTTCTCTTTAGATGCTTATCCAATTCCCCTTTGAAAACCACATCTGAATATGCCTTCCAATACTCTCAGTTAGTACATTCCAGATCCTAACTTGTTGTGTAAAGAAGTTTTTTCCCATTGCTTCTTTTGGCAACCACCTTAAATCAGTGTCCACTGGTTCTCAATCCGCCACCAACGGGAACAGTTTCTCTTTATCTACCCTGTCCAGACCATGGAACTTATTTAGTATTTTTTAGCGATGCCTACTATTGTACAAGTATAACTATATCACATCTACTGCATTTCCTTTATGCACATTTCCTCAAAAGTATTCATATTCAATTAGTTCATGTCTTTCAAAACTTCTAAATGGTTTCCCTTGTTATGGTCTTTTAGAGTTTATCTACTACCGATGTAAGGACAACTGATCTATGATTACTTGGCTTATCCATTTTCCAAGAGTTTAAACATTTGCCAACTACTAACCCTTTGGTGCAATTCCAGTTCCAAACAATTTTGGAACATTATAGTTTGTATCTCTGCTAATTAATTACTAATCTCGCTCTACATCCATCTGATCATCGTAACTTGTCAACTTCATGCCCCATTAGTTCTTTTAATATTTTACCCATTATTAGTTGTGCTTCAATGGTCTCCTCTAGTATTCCTGCACTCATTCCTTTACCCATCTTTATAAATAGATAAAATATTTGTTATGCGTTTCTCTCAATCATCTATTTTCTATTATAAGATTGGTTTTCTTTACCTCTTAATGGTCACACCCTTCCCCAATTAACCTCTTGATTCTGATGCATTTGTAAAGCACTTTTTTTTAGCACTAATGTATCTTGCAAATATTTTTCATAATCTTTTAGCTCTTAATCTCACTTTCTGTTTCTCTTCTACATCTATAGTATTTCCCTTGATGTTCTTCTGCTTAGAGCATTAATTTTATGTACAGCTCTTAGTTTTAACCAAATCCCTTTACTTACACAAAAAAATTCTGGCATTTTATAATTTTATTATGCCTGGTCAATATGTTAGTAGTTGGTACTCTACCCATCTCACACTTAAATATTCCCCTCTTGTATCCAATTATATCACGCTAGGAAGGTTTTTTTTGAAAAACATATTGCTTAAATCAGTTTTTGTTTTATTACAAAATAATGTGT